>NW_018128230.1:5049-85621 GCF_001952655.1 Monopterus albus | reverse complement strand
GGAGGAACACAATGCATTCCAGAAGTCACAGCAGAGGTGGCTGGACTATCTGTTGAGACAAGTAAACATTTGCCCCATAGGGGTTTCAACATTGGAACCTGTTCTACATTAAAACGTGTGTGAACATTGCCCGCAACTGTTAGGCCTCAGTTCTGCAATTCCAAAATGATTTTCAGGATCATTTATATCTTGACTGTATGTAAAATGGCAGAAAATGGTAAACGCACTTAAAATATTTCAGTTTAAATTGACAAATAGGCTAAGGACCATTGAGAATCATACAAAAACAGTTTGGAGATTTGTGATTTTGCTGATGCTGTGTAATTTATTAAAACTTATAGGTTTTGGTTCTATATATATTCGTTGTTGTTGCAGACACCTACTGATGGAATGTTAACATAACATAATGTTATGAGGGCTCAGCACCCGTGGCTGTGATGATCTCAGGTTTCTGTTTGGATTCTGGTTAGTGCTACTCATGGGCCCCTTGTTCAATATATTTCTGGTAATTATTTACACACAACAACCCTTAAGTGTTACTCTACATTTAACCGACCTGAATTCGTCTATAACAGAAGGCCAAGAATGGGTGGAGAGGAGATGTTCATTCTCCTACTGGGAATAGACATCTGCAGTATCAGAAAGGAGGTCAGATGAGCAGAGACTGACTGACTGACTGAATGGTGCTTCTTTTAGAGCCAACAAGGGAAGCAAATTGGCTATTTCTGTGTGGAATTGTTCACACAGCCTACAGTATATCCTTCTCATTGTGAATTGGATGCTGTTCTCTCTTGGGGTTTGTCCAAGTGTTTACACCTACTAATGTGGATTAATCAACATAGACACATTGTAGGTGCCTGAATCCTTAACCTTTAGGGAGAACAGGTCCTTTCACAGATGGTCTTGCATTCAAGTGCTAGCCCAGCAGTGGGGCTCTGTCTCTGGGGTGAGGGCAAACCACTGGTGCCCTGACAGCCAGGAGCGTTGATGGGCAGTGGAGTGGAGAGTATGAATCCCTGTCCTACTCTGGGGATCCGACCCAGTGACAAAAGCTAGAAGGTCACAGTGTTGTCAGTATGGGATCATTTTGACTCCTGCCATTTTGCAGTGATAAATGGCACCTGCCTTGGTGTTTATTCCCTCAAAACACTTGTTTCATTTTAAAAGATGGGTTTTTATTGCATGGATAGGTGCATATCGGCATGTTTGATCACTTGAATCTGCTGATATTTGGATGCAAAATAACACTAAAGTGCAGACTGTTGCCCTTAATTTCATGGGACTGTCAGTCATGCTGAGAAACCTCAGGGCTGGTTGCATAAGTATTAACATTAGAATAAATTATATTACTTATACAAGTAATGCAAAGTTTATCCAAACTCAATCTCAGCCCTGGATTCTCACTGTACCCTTGCCCATTTATCTACTCTTCATAACCAGTAACTGTACATTTGCTTTGAACATAAGCAGACATCTCCTGAGGAAGAGGAGATGTATAAACATATGGTGACTACAGAGTCATTGCAGCCAACAGCTGGACAGATACTGAGTAATCGCAGGGGAGAACAGAGGGGTAACTGCATTGCTGTGACTCATGTTAGCCCAGTTGAGCGTTTGTTTAACAAGGTAGGGACTGAAGGCACAATGAGGAGAAGACTCAAGATTCAGAATCTCGCTGCCAGCATTATTGCTTTGGTAAAGGCCAAAGGCACGCCCTAGCTTTTAGAGATGACTTTGTCTTATTCAGCAGTGGAGTCAAGCCTGTAAACCCAGCAATCCCTGCGTGATCCTCAGTGACTCACTTCAGTTCTCCTCCCTCAGACAGGCAGTTCCAGACATGGCGATTGGCATATAGTTATTGCTGCACTGACAGGGTGAGACAGATACTTAAAACTGACACTCAGCATTTGCGTGTTTGTGCGTGTCTGTGTGTGCACCACAGCCAACTCCACCAGCTGGCCTTGTTGTTGGGTGTGAGAGAGGTGGTGCCCTGGGTCAAGCCTCTTTGCATATCGTTGGATGAATCCGAGTGCCAATAAGGCCGGGGGGGACAAACGGAAGTGAACAAACAGATTAATCAGACTGGAGGCTGAAGAAGAATAGGGCTGTTTGTTAAGTCAGTCAGTGGTGAAACCTTTTAATCACTACCATGATTTAAACAGTAAACCTTTATGCTAAAGGGTAAAGATTGTAGGAGATTAAATAGAAGCAAGTATATTGAGCGCATCCTGTAGCACTATATATCTTTTACTTGTAATTATTCATAGGAACTGTGCTGTGTTTGTGCCTGATACATGCAGTGCAGGTTTTGAACACACCCAGGCAGGTAAGCCAATAGAAGGGTGTGTCTTCTTTCTACCAGCCCTCAGGACAGCACTCGTTTTCCCATGCAGCACCACACCCTAATTGTCAAACACAGCCTGGAAAACAGCCGATGCCATTTTTCTTTCAAATTGCTGTTATGAAGAGGCAAAATAGTTGTTTGACATTAACTGGATCAAGCGTGCTACCCTATACTCTCTGGTTATATGATATTTATTATGTCATGCGTCTGAGGCTGTTGGAGTACGCTGATTAAAAACTTTAATCTGAAACAGTTTTTCTGCCAAAAAGGTATCTTAATATGTAATTGGCTTCTCTCTCAGTTCTAGTATTGTCATGACGTTTGCTACACTCAAATGAATGAGATTCTTATAATGATAAAAGGACTACAGTTTCACCACAATCTCATGTGGGAGCTCCGTACAGGTGGTCTCTTAGCAACAACATGCCATTATTCTTATGTGTTTCTGTCATATCACTGTGCTAAAAGACTTGCAGTTGGTGAAAGGCAGAAGAAGGCAAGTGAGATGGAGGCAAAATGATGCAGAGGCAGGTCACAGTTTTTTTTCCCCAAGTATTCATGTGTTTGTTTCTGAAAGAAAGATAAAAGGGAGCTGTTGAACCTGTTGTCAATCATGAAGAATATTTAGTAAAAGCCCCAAGCACTGTGATCTTTATACAGTGTTGTGTTAGGCATTGTGTGAAGTCATCTGGAGTCACTTGAATGAAGATGCCATCACATTACGTGCCATTTTTCTAGCAGTATATCACATCAGGCACCACTTGCCTTATAATATGCGATTTAATGGAGTTTAAAATGACTTCAGCTCCTGAACATCTGCCTCCAGAATATAGTGTTTCAACAAGTTTATGGCTGCTGGTGCCTAGGGCCTTGAAATGATTGCATTATGCACTGCAGGAGATATCATAACATTCATTGCCTGCGGAACAGCAGATTTGTTCCCTATGCCTTTGACTGCGATGTAGAGAGAGGACTACTGCTCCACACACCCACCTTCTCGGCACGTCTGGGGGTGGATGGTTTAGAGACATTCTCTCTTCTTTTACTCATCACTGCTTTTACAAGGATAAAGACTGGAGATACTCGGTGCTAAATTCAAGGCGATGCTATATTGACTGCAAAGAGGCTTTGTAGCCATCGGTGATGTTAAAAAGTTGATTTGAAGTCATGTTGCGTGGACGTCATTCAAAGTATCTGCCACAAAATGCCATGCATATAGATATTCTTTGCTTTGCAGAAAGCATTAAATGCTTTACTCTGGGGGTGCAAGAGAGAAGGAGATGAAGAGAAAGAAAACTAGATGGAGACGTTCCACATCCTTGTTGGACTAGTCCCTAATTACTGTTGAGGCTGAAGCTGTAATTACACAGACTGAAAGAGACAGAAGCAGAGACAGAAATTTTTAGTTAGTGCTGTGGACAATGGTCTTACATTTATGGGTCATGGACTACAGTTAACATACCTGTGGCTAGTGTTACTGTATGTCGCTGTGGCACATGCTGCTACTTAAAGTAGCACTGGCCACATTGCACCCACTAGGCTAGCTGAGCAGCCACGGTGTTCTTCTGAACCCCAGACTACTCATACTATTGTACAGAAAGTAGGATATGCTGTTCTTTATATGACTTTTATGATATATGAATATGAGTTTCTTTTTGGTGAGGGCATTGTCATGTAGTGAAACTTTGCCATTGTAAGGTGACTATTGCAACTAATGCACACACTCTGTTATGATGCTCCCTGTACTCCCAGTTTATTAATTAATTTAAGCCCCAAGCATAGGTGTAAATTCAGCATGCATTCACATCTCTTGTTCACGTTATGTTCCTCTGGACCCATGCACATCGTCTCTGTTAACTGACAGAATAGCAGCATGTACATTTTTGTTAAAAGCTCACTGAGATGCATCAGCATGAAATAAGACAGACAGTGAAAAGCAATGCCACCTCCATGTCTCATTCAAATTGATGGAGCACTTAGTTAAAGACTGGCACTGTAGGAAGCTTAAATAGCAGATATAATGTAAATCCATTTTTCTTTATATTTCTTAAGCACAAAAAAAAACAGTTTTCTGTCTGTTTTTGACTGTGGTGAAATCTGAATGTTGTAAGGAAGAGGTTGGCAGCAGGGACCTCACAAGTCATTCATAAATCATAAAAACCATTTCTGGATGCTTTAAAGCTGTCATGAAATACGTGGAGTCACTGATATTCTCTTTCTCTAAGTAACCCAAACTCAGATTTGGGGTTTTTCATCACACCATGTTTTATTTTCTTTTTTTATTTGATAGTCATTTGCACAGTAATTCTACTGTATCTGTTTATTTTTCACTTTGATTAAGGTTACAAACTATATTTTGAGGGACTGAGGAGTAATGCACATCTTTCCACAGCCAAAATGAATGGGTCTTTTGCTGGTTACAGAACTACAGTGAAGCTAGAAAATTAGTCTGGGTCTTGGTTGCTGTGGTAACCGGTGCCTTTGTTGGGTTAGTTGAGTAGCTGACGTTGGGTTGAGGAGGAGGTCACACTGCCATGGCTGCAGATAGAACACCAAGGCAAAAGTACACAGTAAGTAGTGGGTCTCTGGCTGGCTAATTTTGTTGTGCAATGGCAGCAGGTGACACTGCATTTCAAAAGTAGGGGCAGGACAAAGAACCTGTTTGAGAGGTGACTTGGTTTTTCCTGCTCCACCTGAGAACCCATGTAGAAACCAAGCCATCAGGCCTCATGTCTAGTGAAGTTGCAAAATAGAATTTAACAAAATTGTGCCCTGTTGGCAGCTGACATTCTGTTGGCAAAAAGCAAAGCCCTTGATAATGTCTTTGTTAGTGTTGGTAAAGCTTAATGGAAAGACAAACATTTACTGGCATGTAAGGAATACATTTTTTTTCCCAAGGCGAGAGGTTCCCACGACAAAGCACTGTAAAAGTGGATGGTGATGAAAATGAAACCTTGTGCAACAGTTGAGTTTCCTTTGTTAACTTAGCTGATAACATGAGTCATGTTGGGCTCAGAAACATGATTAGATGTTATGTATATACCGTTATGATGTGATGACATTTGTAATCTGAACATATTTACATAAAGAGCAGAACAATACAATTATGTGATGTAATTTTCTTATTGTGTGTGTGGTTCTACAGTAGCTAATACAAAATTAAATGTCTGTGTAGTGCTGGTTTGATTACCTTGGCGGTCCTCTTGAAGACTGCTTGTTCATGAATTTTAACATGACTTCTGTGGCCACAACCCATAATAGGATCCCTGCTATTCATCAGTTTGCTGTAAGAACTAGCACTTTATGATGCTTCCCAGAGCTGGACAAAGAGATCACAAGAGGACAGACTTTTATCTTCATTGTTTAAGACTGTCCAGAGAAACAATCCTCATTAATTTAGTTATCCAGAACAAAGGAGATGACACCTTTTTCCCCATATCAAAACAGGAAACTGGGATAATTGCATTGGGTGTTGCATATTACTGTATCTTTCAAACACTAAATACAAGTGAAGTTGAACTGTCTTATCACATAAGCAGCATCATTAACTGTGATATAAGATCAAGTGCTGAACCTGACAGTATTTGCTTGCATCAAAAAGCAAAGAGTTGCCTGGCACATTCTGAAGTTATAAGAGGAGCGTCTATAGCTGCCTGCCTATTGTTGACATGACTGATGGAGAATAGTTTGTTCTTTTGTTATGAACGTGTACAGAACATGAGAGCTGTTCTCAGCTCACAATGTTGAAAAGTTTGCTCTTTGCAACACAACTTGGAAAGGACACAAATATTCACATGGTATTCTTGGACTTGTAGTTTGCTTTGGCTTCGCCTGAAAGCACATGTTGTGCTTGTTGCAGCATTAGTAAAGCTTTAGGTATGTAAGAAGGGCAACCTTAGTTATGGCATCATTTCAACTTGTATACCTGGACTTTGAAATAAGCAAGTGTCTGTTTTTTTTTCTTTTTTGTATTGATGTTAATATTTAAAGAAATCTGACTTTGACCTGTGTTGTAGTAAGAAGTTAGCTGCTTTTCCTTCACTTGTACAGTAGCTCTATAGTGATTATTTAATGTACTGTAGCTCCTTGGTTACACTAACCTCAAGCAAGTGCTTCCTGTAGCTGAGGATTGGACCTGCAAAATGTTCAGGAGGCATTCTGGACCATTCTTCCTTCCAGAGCTGCTTCAGCTCAGTGATGTTCTTAGGACATCTGGTGTGAATGGCTCTGAGGCCATTTCATCTCTTTTGGGTTGAGATCAGGGCTCTGAATGGGCCACTCCAAAAGGTGGACTTTGTGTTTTCTGAAGTCTTCTGTAGTAGATTTACTTCATTTTCCCCTCCACAATGGCAAGTGGTCCAGGTCCAGAGGCAGCAAAGCAGCCCAAATCATTATTCTCCCTCCACTATACTTCACTGTTGGGATGATGTTTTCATGTTGGTATGCGGTTCTCTTGTTACGCCATACATGGTGTTGTGTGTTCTTCCCAAACACTAGGTTCCATCTGTCCGCAGGACTTTTTCCCAGTAGTGTTGTGGAGTGTCAAGATGTTTTTTTTGTTTTGTTTTTTCTGCAAACTTCAGGCGTGCTGTAATGTTGTTTTGGAGAGCAGTGGCTTCCTCTGTGGTGTCCTGCTATGGATAACATGCCTGTTCAATATTCTGCATATGGTTCATTCATTAACTCACGTGAGATGCTCGTACAGTAGGGGCAGTTGTGCTGCTGTGTTAGGCCACTTCAGTTTCACCATGTAGAGCACCATTTTATTATTTTATTGGGTCTCTGTTTAAAGAATTCCCACATTGGATAAGGATAATCACCTTTGGTAAGCAAGTTTGGGCTTTTTGGAATAAAGTCTGACTTTCAGCATACCTGGGGGGGCAGGAGCCACCATGATTGGAGATGAACGTAACCGATTACATTGCATTGTTCCAGCCCTATACATTGTCATACAATTCTGCTATACTACATGCTTCTGAAGGCAACACAGTTAGGTTTTGACATGTTTATGTGGTAAACACTCATACTACATACTGTACATGTATCTGTATGAAATTAACAGTCCAGACTAACTCCAAACCACTTTATACATTCATAGATTCCTTTAGTCAATTATTTTCCCAAATCTGACCTTTTGATCTGTTTGCACTGTTGTGTGTAGGCCAGATTTGTGTGTTCATTGGTTCCTTGGTTATGTAGAAATGAATATAAATTTCAAGTTATATTTTTACCAAGAATTTTGTAATCAGACCTACACAGTGTGGTAGATGCAGAGTAATGGATTTGCAGTATGCATATCCATAGCTGCCCTGTGGAAAAACTAATCAGCATTGATTCATCATTGTTTAATTGTGGCTATTTTCTTGTGGACATGTTTGCATAATTGCAAAGTTTATTGTAAAACTGTTAACTGGGCAGAAAATAGCTATGTGATTTCTTTTTCTTTTTCCTGGTGTGTTTCCTTTCATTCAATGTTCCCGTTTTAAGTATTGCCACCAGTGTTGTTTTTTATCATCACATATTAATAGCACAACATAATATGGCACAATGAGAAGACTTCTTTATGTCCAAACCTGCTTCAGTGAAGTCTGGTGGGTTTTAATTCAATTATACAGTAGGATTTCCCCCAGAAAACTGTTTAGCCAAAGTTGTGAGATTCTTATGTGTCTCATCTTGGTCCAGTGTTCCACATCAATCAGTGAAGTCAACCAGACAGGAGGTTAGACTGCAACCTGATCAATTTGTCTTGGTACAGTAATTAGTTTAGACTAAAGCTCTTAGCTCTCCTTCAGCTGATTGCAGCCCACCATAAACTCTTACTGCTCCTGATTAATAAAGACTATATGGTTGCCATAAGTCCCTTCGCATATTATCCACTTTCTTTACACTCCTCCATGATTGCATCATTAGGCTTGACTACGTCTGCTGCCTGTTGGCACATGACATGTCCTTACAATGCACACAAACACAGTAATTGGTGGTTTCAGTGCTCATGTGATCCTGGGCATTTTCAGACCTGTGAGTGCTCGTGATGTAAGAGAGGGGAAAAAAGTGGAACTAGCGAGAGGAGGGCGAGAAGGAACAGATGATGGCATCCTGGCATCTGATTGCGTGTGATTCCCCTGTGTTCTAATCATCTTGTGTTCCTTTAAAATTACCCCATTTGCCTGTCATGACTGTCTGGGTGTGTGTAGGTGTAAATGTGTGTACAGAATGTGTGACAGAAGAAAACAGAACGAGTGGAGATGGATGAATGTCCCATAGTTTCAATCTATTTCATATGCACTAACCTTGTTTCAGTTGCTACCTCCATGTTGATGACAATTAATCGGTAAGAATGCAGGGAGAAATAATTTTAAATCTCTTAATATTTTCCGTTATCAGCAGTGTTTGTCTTTGTGCTCCTGACTCCCCATGTCCTTCCTATCCCACCTCACTGCACAAATGGGTGTCATACAGATTTCTTTCATTTTGTTGGAGACATTTCTGTGTCCTGTTTTAAATTTTTTTTGCCTCAAGCGCTGATAATAAACTAAATCAGTCCTCGTGTAGGCAGTCACAAAATGGACAGCCTCTTCATCCTGGTAAAGGAAAAGATTAGATGTGACTTATTTCTTAATTTATTTTTTCTTTAACTGAAAGATGATGTACAGTAGAGTGTTTGAATGGGAAAGGATACAGTACATGATTACATACATTTTTTTTTAAAGAATATTTCTAACAACTTTCTACTCAATCACTTGCTTGTTCTTTCTTTTTTTGTCTTTGTGTGTGTGTGTGTGTGTGTGTGTGTCTGTCTCTCTCTCTACATGTCACACAATTTCATGTGCCTTCTGGACCCATTTCTCAATTAGCTGCCACAATTAGGATAACAATGTAGTACAAGAGAACTGGGATGATAAATTTAGCAATAGCAGGAAAAGATGAGGAAAGGAACTACCTCAGTTTATTCCCCCTCTCCACTTCCCTGTAACTTCGTGTCATTCAAAATGCACTGTAATCTCCCTTATATAATAGTTATGTCAGTGGCTAATCATCTAATTCTTCAAGTAGAATTGTTCCATGCTGTATCTTCTATTATTCACTGGCAGTGGGTCAGCGTGTGTGTGTTCAGTACATGTAAGAAAGGCAGTCAGGCCTTTGTCGGCTACCTTTGGCCTCCTCAGTGGGAGAAAGTGCCGTAATGATATTGCACTGGGCTTTGCTTCTTATGTAATCCTCCCACCAGTTTGAAACGCCACCACACTTTATTAGAGAGCCTTGTATTAATGTAATGTAGGTGTGTGCACAAGTACACATGCATGACTGTGTGTGCATCCTCATCAATGAGATGGGCTTTACATCACCATCAGGCAGAGCAGAGAGCAAAAGCTTTAGGAACACACAATTCCTGTGTGAAGTCATGAGGGATGTGTTAGCCTTGTATCTTCCTAGATGCAGAGAACGGGGACCATTTTTATGAGTGTGGTTGCCTGAACATGGGATTTTCCCCCAATTATGCTCCTGTTCTTGTTGTATATTAGACTAACAGGGCCAGATGGTAAATAAAATGAGCAGATTTAAACATGAGTTCCTGTTGGAGTTGCTCAGTTTGCCATAACTTTGTGGTAACTTTGGAATATGTTTATGCAAAACAATGAGTGGATTTGATGCCCTTTGTAAAGGGAGCAAATGTTGTTTTCACAATTTTATTGTTTTCCTGAGAGCTGCTGAGCCAGTGCTCGGTGGATTTGCTGTGAGCCCATTTTGCTCAAAGCCTAGTCCCAGTTATCAGAGGAGAGGGAACTAAATATGGAGGATGGTGACCTCTGATTTCAGCCAGCCAATAAGCATGGGAGCCTGAAAAACGCCTGACTGTCTTTTTGCCTTTCTGTTGACTCCTCCATTTTCTGACCAAGGCCAAGGTCAGAGTGCAAAGCCAAGTTAAAACCTTATAGTTTATGAACAGTGCACAGGTTTGTATGCTTTCACAATGCATCAAACTATGGGAACGGTAGATGTACAACAATTAATTAGTAGTCTATTGACATAACATTTATTGGCCATTATGGGTTAACTATGCAAAAATGATAAAAATTTGATTCCAGCTTTTCAAATGTCAGGATTTCATGCTTTTCTTTATCATATACGGTATAATAGTAAACTAAGTATCTGGGGTTTTGACTGTATAAGAAGCAGTCGACATAGGTCACAGCTGAGCTATGTGAAATTTTTACAGCTGCATTTTATTATTTTATAGACAAAACAGATTAATTAATAATGAAAATACTTATTTAACCGAGATAAACACTCTAATTCTCACTATTTTTGTTTTCCAGTCTTTTTTTTTTCTATACTGACATTAGATGCAATCACGGCCATGGAGATGAGTAATAAAATAGTTACTGCTGGTAATGAAAGTATCAGTGGTTTATGTCTGACTCACTGGTATTTCTACTGTAGGTGGGTTGTGCTGCACTCAAGCAGCTTGAATTACAACTGCTGACAGGATACATACACACCACAGCAAGCATGCATAGGCACACACAGTATATCATTCTAATCAAATCTTGGCTCTCACTGAAAAGAAATAAAAGAACAGACAGTAAGATGAAGGCAAAAGCAGCAGTGCTGAAGTCTGACTGAAGATATGAGGCATATGATTTTCAGGATGAACTGCAAGGGTTTGTTCAGGTTGAAACTGGTGGCACTATGCCATAATATTCTGCCACAATGTGGATTCAGGCTAGAAGTGGATTATTAAGTGTTCTTCTGCAGTATTGATGGCTTGTATAGGGACTGCTATTGCAGTAGTATTATGGTTGTCTCTCTGGCCTCTGGCTGTTCCTGACTAGCTGACTGGGGACCAGCTAATTGGAGGAAGCCCTGGAGGGGAAAGGTGAGGTAGATGAGAACTAGAGGAAACGGTGGTAGTGGGGAATGTCAGAAATTGTGCATTCTCTGCATTTAGACTGACTCAGCCTGCAGTGTACTGTATGATCCTGTATCTCTGTGGGAACACAGTGTATTGCTGCTGCCATGACAAAAATCTTAGTAGCTACTTTTTACAATTAGAATTAGATGCTTTTTAATGACATAAGGATATACATAAGTTTTCCATGTTTATAGCACGCCAGTATATTTTGTTAAGAGGGTATGTAGTTACAACAAGAATGTCAGCGTCATCTGCATTTCCATCATACAATAGCCAGTGTCTAATGTCATGGCAGTAATTTTACTGTCAGTCTAGATGCTGATGAGTAATGATCAGCAGCATCATACATTATGCTTGTGTGTAGAATCGAGACTGATATGCAGGCACTTTGTTTTTACTCCACCACTGCCTCTACTCACTCCTCTGTCACCATGATCAAACCCAGCTTCTCTTGCCTCTTTCCACATGGACTGTTTCTCACTATAAGAGGGCAAGATGTGGGTGGAGAAATCCATTTCTACCCTCATTAACACTCGAGATAACCACTGAGTGTGTCCAAAGATCCTGTCGATGGCTGTTTAGTCTGTATGAGACAGATTTTGTGCAGCAGAGGGAGGTTTATGTATGTCTCTGCCCTTGACCCTGCTCTGCTGATCAGTGAAACCTCCACGTTCTATCTCTTCTTTTCTCTTTCAGACCATCATGGAGCAGTTCAACCCCTGCTTACGGAACTTTGTTGCCATGGGGAAGAATTATGAGAAGGCTCTCGCCAGTAAGTCCTTTTTTTTCCTCCCTCATTTTTGTCTGTGTTCCCTGTTTCACTGCAGGTTCAGGCACATAGCCAAGCCAGTACTCTGTCTGTTTCTCTTTCTTTCTTCCTCCATATATAAATCCATCTACCCATCATCATGGAGCAGTTCAACCCCTGCTTACGGAACTTTGTTGCCATGGGGAAGAATTATGAGAAGGCTCTCGCCAGTAAGTCCTTTTTTTTCCTCCCTCATTTTTGTCTGTGTTCCCTGTTTCACTGCAGGTTCAGGCACATAGCCAAGCCAGTACTCTGTCTGTTTCTCTTTCTTTCTTCCTCCATATATAAATCCATCTCCCCATCATTCTTTTTGTCTTTCAAAAAAAAAAAAAGATAAAAAAAAGGGACAGTTCTTCTACCATATGGGCAGGTCTTATCATGTGTTGCACAGCCTCTGGCATGGCTTTTACATTGTAGTGGAGGTGTATTCAGAGAAACACAAAAGGCCTCTAATCTGATGCAGAAGTCAGGACAGCTCACTGTCAGCAGCCAAATGTGTGGATACATGTATATGTTTGTTGCCCCCTAAACGCTTTGCATGATTCTTTGGGGACTTTTCATTTGCCCTCTGGCTTGGGACCAATGCCCTAAAACATCCCCACAAAATGTCCTGTCATCCTTAGCCCAAGGACAGGCTCCTTCAGTCCAACCAGTTCAGCATTTAGTGGGATTCTCTCCTTCTCCAGGCCTGCGCTCTTTTCCCCTGACACACACAGTAACTAATCCTGGGCTTGATGTAGATAATAGACAGACTGGCAGGGGATCACTGAGCCATTAAAGACCCAGTTTGCAGGACTGGCTTGACCCAAGGGACTACGATGCTCTGATTTACAGGAGCAGGGCCTGGGAGAACACACTTCCACCCATATGGTGCAATCACTGAAATTATTCAACACCAGAAATGCCAAAAGGGCTCCATGGGCAGGCATGCTGGATCTGGATATGGGAATGTTCCAGGTTTTTCAACACAGCTGTCAATCACTGTAAACACAACAGATGCAGTACAGACAAATGAGTGACTCCAACTGCCTACCAAACATACCCTGGAACTTGTTATGCAAGTTGCTCTGTAGCATGAGGAGGATGATGCAGGTCCTGATTAAGAGATGTGTGATTCTTCTTTCTCTGCTCTAGAGTGAAGGATGGGTGATGGATGAGTAATTCTAAGATGAGCCCTTTACCGATTGTCTGCCTTCCAATCAGAAATCCAGTAATCCTCTCAGTCTGTTTCTGTGAGCCCCCCCTCCACACATTTCATTAGACAGAATTAAAGTATCCAGCTTCTCTACTCAGACCCCCTTCAGCTGCACACTAACTAGTTACAACAGCAGCAGCATCGGCAAGAAGTATTTAGTGTCGGACATCTCTCCCACCATCCTACTTGCACAGTCTCCTACTACATATGTGCAAACTCCCATGTACACACACACACATTCACACACATATTTTCCACATCAAGCAAGGCAGTAAGTCTGTTTGGGATAATGATGAGAAATCAGCCATGATGCTCTGGAGACTTTGCTTTCACCTCTAGGGTGTTCCCCCAGCAAGTGAGGAAGAAGGAGGTACACACAGTCTTCTGCTGTTGACTCAGCTGTAATTGGGATTAGGATTAGCATATGTACCTCAGCCTTGGAGCAGAGCTGAGAGGCTTCCAGTCTGGGAGACTTCCTTTATTGCAGAGCTGCCTCTGTCTGCTAGAATTATCATGTCCCTGCCAGGCTATTGTTGTAAATGAGTCTCTCACCTGGCAGCTGTCTGCAGGCACAGTGCCCGTCTGTCACCTGAACCACAGCTGAATTCACGTCCAAAAAGCAGTGTCCATTATTCACTGGAGATGTTCTGATTGGCAAGCTGTATGGTAGAAATCACTGGAAGTTCACTCTTCCCTATGTGACCTTTGTTGTCCAACAGAGAAGCAACTGGAATAATGGGGGTTGATGTGGATATTGAGCTGGGCAAACAGGAGTACTCTTGATCTTTATTTGGTTGGTGAGGAAGAAGAAGAGAGATGGTTGCTGATTATGATTAGCCTCATAGATTGTTTTGTGTATTGTATATTAAAGATCTAGACCTAAAGTCAAGCAATTTGTGTTTGTGTGTGAATGCAGAGGTCCTTTTACCTGTCCCCTCTAATAAAAAAACATGGTGCAGTATGCCCACCTGAAGCCAAAACATCCAACGATGTAAAGGGGCCCCCAGCAGGTGAATGAACCTTAATCCCTCTGCTAATCAACAGGCTCCCCAAGCCACCGTGTCACCCTGCTGCTCAGTGTTCAGAAATATTGATGAAAAAGATTAAATGAAATAGAAGAAGGAAAAGGCAGTTGAGGTTAACAGCATGCGATTCACAGCATGACACTGCTATTTCCTTGGTGGGACAACAGTGTTTTCTCAGAGGTGTTGACTGGCAAATATTGAGTTTCGATGGCCCATTTGGTCACAGATCAACAAGAGCCCAGGAATAGGAAATGGTCAACTCAAAAGGATCCAATTGCTTTATCATATACTACCACCCAGGTGCCCTGTTCCAGACAGCTAGAAAAACCTCCCAGAACTCACTTATTTGGCTCCCTTTATGATTGTTCATTTTTTAAATGCAGAACACATACTATACATTTAGCAGAAATGACTCATCAGTTGATCATCATTATTGTGGGCGATATAAATATATATTTTTTTTCATAATAATTATCAAGATTGTACTATCACCCCCCCACCTCCCTTTTATTAAATCACTAAGCCATAAAATATATATACATATAAACAGGAAATGGTTTGTGTTTGTATGTCTTACTGATCAAGCATAGATTATCTGTCAGAAAACAATTCTCTCTTTGCAAGCAAGCATGCAGAATTCTGACAAGATGATGTAAAAGAATTACGGAATGACATCAGCAATACCTTATTTTCTGTTGACGAGAAGCTGTGATTTACTTATTCATAAGCATCTGAGACAAAGCACAGGTGAAAGAAAGAGTGCAAATGTCTGTCACTGACTAGAAAGAAGTTTTCACTTTTGATAATTTTGTTTTGTTTTGTTTCTTTCCAAATTTGAAAAGACACTGTGTCCTCTAACGTGTAACTTAATAGCCGCTTTGTGTTTTGTTCTTGATTCTCTTTGCTTCTAGATGTGACATTTGCTGCCAAAGGCTACTTTGATGCTCTGGTCAGAATGGGTGAACTGGCCAGCGAGAGTCAAGGATCCAAAGATTTGGGTAAGTGACTGGGACACACTTGATACTGTAAACACCCGCCCCCGTCTCCCGTTTTCTGTCTCAGTGATGGCCTTGGTAACGCTGACCTTCAACAGCAGCATCATTTCTTTGTAGCCTTATGCACATCATCTAACATCACCTTCCTGTCTAAAAGGTGTCATGGAAAACCAAGTACTGTAACATTCAGAGAGCAGTGTGTGGGCTGATACCGGAGGTGGTGTTTTTTTTTTTTTTTTTTTTTTTTTTTTTTTTTTTTTTTTTAATCGGATGTCTTACTGAATCGTTTTAGTCCTAAAGCAGTTTGTTGTTAGGTGGTGTCCTGGAGGAAATAACATTTCAATTTATTGGCCTCCTTTTGTCAGAGAAATGTTAGATATCTGAGAAAGATATCTGTCTGGTCAGCACAGTGATGTGGGAGATTAGTTATTTACAACAGTATTGATGACAGCAACATGTTTTCATCAGAGCTGAAGATTATATTTTGAAGAAGCATTTTTAGGACCGGTAGGAATTTACCAATTTGATGCAGCGTAATAAGCATTGCAACTTTGGCGGTGCGTGTATATCATGGCAAGTAGGTGCGTATGTCTGTGTGTGTGTGTTCTGGTTACAAACAGAAAGGTCAATGGCAGAAGCAACACCTAGTTCTCTATTAGTCGGTAGTTTCCTAGGTGATCTGCGACTGAGCGTGTCTATATTTGATGTCAACAGCTCATGGGAAATCAGCTCCTGTTTGAAGAAATTCCCTTTGCTCTGATTGTGCTTTCAACATCAGGATCTGTGCAGGAGTAGCTGTTGATTTGACGGGGTCTTTGTTGCGGCAGAGCTGAGATCTAGTTTGGGTTTCCTTTAGCCCAGCCAACAGGGACTGACATAAAAGTGTTCTCAGGATGTTTTATTCAGCACACGGCTCTCCCTCTCCTTGTCTCTCTATCTGGCGTCCCCTGTGAGGTTTTTCATTGATTCCAAAGTTTACAGCACTGCCTCCATGTTGAACTGAGCCCCCGGTACAACAGGGAGCTCCTCCAGGTCAGACATTCTTAGTTGAACTTGTCATGAAAAGAGAGCAACATGAATGATCTAGTCTTTTCTTGCACCACACAACACTGTGACTCTAACAGCAAGAAATTCTATATTTATTGTCAGATACAGTCAAATGTGTGTCTGCATTTCAGTGTTTTCTGGTCGGTGAGTCAGCCTTCATTGTTGCACATATTCCCAAGGGAAGTGAAAATGCTGATTTTGGAACTTGGGCATATAAAGTATACTGTGTGTGGATGTATATCAATGTACTCACCTTTTTGTCACAATTACAGTATGTATATGAATGAATAAAAAATATATATATAATTTTAAAAAGCTGTGCTTGGAGGAACATCTGCAAAGGGCTGGATATGTGAAATGAGTCATTCTCCTCCACCACAACACTTATCTTACATGCAGGCTATACCAAAGAGTGATTCACTCTGTACATTTGTAAGGTGAAAAAGAAAGGTTGCGATGTAGCTGAAGATATTTGCCATTGTTGTTCACTATCACACTATCACACTCAACATTCCCCTGCATGCCACTGTGGTTCCCAGGGGAAGGGCTTTTTTTCCAAGCCACCTGGTTTTTGTAGTCTCCACCCTTGGATCAGTGCGTCTGCCCTGACCAATGGTCAGACCTCAGAGCTTCCTGTTTAAATAGTGGGAGAGCTCAGAAATATCAACAGATAAGAGAACAAGGGGGTACTGGAGGTTAACTAAACAACCCACAGAAGCTAGGTAGACAACAAATATGGATGTGAAATATTGCTTGAAGATATCTATCTTAATTTAATTTCAGAATGACATTTCATATCTCCCTTTTGTTATTGGCCTAATCTTTCCCATTAAGAGATATTTCCATTCAAAGTATTAGAATTTTCTCTTTAAGTAAAGTGAGTAAATAAGCCATTTTTTTGATTGTTACTTTGCATCTCAGTAGGTAACCTGCTTCTAATGTGGGTATTGATAGAGCATTTAAACATTACACTCCCCTTTGGGTGATATTAACTCAATGAGAAATGTATTTCTCAGGCTGTCAGACTCCCCCTGATTAGTGTTGCTTGCTTGTTTCGTTTTAATTAATTTAAACATCAACTTTTTTTCTATGGCCTATCTGTATGTGTGCATGCTCACACATGGATGTATGTGTATGGGTTTGAGTTCTTGTTGCACCTCTTTAAAGGCTGTTAATTCCATAGAGGCATAGTAAGAGACTGGCTGCAAATGGTCCCACCTACACCCCTAAGAGTCGGCAGCTGCTCTACAGCTCTTGTTTCCTCCCCCTCTCTTTTCCTCCTGTCTTTCACACACACTCATAAACATTATGCTTAGAGCAGGGAATGCAATTACCTTGTGAAATAATGCTCTCTGTTGCTGTTTTCATTATTAACAAATGCACTACAGTATAGCCTGCCTTGACTCTTTATTCATTCCTTTGGAGCACAGTACAGCATGTTCCTACAGGCATCCACCCTGGCGTGTGTGTACTCTATGTGCATACATGTGCCAAAGTTATACTTGGATTGTGGTGTGCGTTTTCTGTGTACAACTGTCCTGTCATTTTATGTGTTTATACAGTATAAGTGTTCTTTTTTTAATCCACTTCTGTATATATCCACCTAAAGAGTCTCTCTATCTCTCTCTCTCTCTCTCACACCAGCCCCACTACTCCCACACACTCCCTCCTACGTATCCTCCTCTGGTTGGGCTAATCATCGCCTGTCACTTTGCCGCCCACACACACATGCATGCACATGCAGACATGATAACACGCAGACCTGCTCCCCCTCTCGTGTTCCCTTCTCTCCCTTTTGTTTATGCCATCCTCTTCTTCTTTTATCCCTCTTCATGTAGAAGGAGTGAGCACTTACTGTGACATGTTTTGCTTTCCACCGCCTCTAGTGAAATACAGGAAATGTAGAGTTTGTTGGGCTGGACATATTTAAGACAATCCTAACCGACCAGCTCTGCTCGATTGTGTTTATATTCCCCTGAACTAAGAGGACTGTTATTTACCACCAGGCCCGAAGCCAAGTAGGCAATTTACAGGTTTTTACTCCTTCTGAAATGCTTAGTATTTTGATTTGCCATCGTTTCAAGAGTTATTTTATTTTTGTTGTGAGCTACAGAAGTCTAACTTTTTTTTATTTTTTATAGAAAGCTTTTGATTACTGTAGGGCAAACGTCAGGTGCATCAGCTACATTGAAATCAAGTGGTTTTAGATCCAAAACTATGGAGACATAGTATATCCCACTCATCCTATCCTAAACTGCACTCTAGGATTATTATTTGTGATAATATTGCTAATATTACTGTAGGTTGGTTGTGTTTTACATTACAAAGTCAGCAAACAGCCTTAAATCTTTTTGTTTTGTTTTATGTTGGTTGTTTTTATGGCGTTGAATGCAAAATGCTATACCCTGCATACTGAAGGTGCAAGTAGATAGGCTAAAAGCTGTAGGCCTTTTTACAACTTGCCAGTATTGTGAGTCTGTTCTTTTAGCGTCCTCAGCTGAAGTAGAGTTGAGAGCTGCTCTGTGCTTGGCTGGGTGTGTTCCACTACTCTGCCCTACATGGCTAATGTTTCACTGTTTGAAGTTAAAAGAGTGAGACTCAAAGTGAGGCTACAAACTGAGTACTGTTTGTATCTATGCATAAACACAAACATAATGTATCTTATACAGTATATTATGGCACATTCTAGCTGGCGTTCCTTTGTCCTGTTCTCTGTTTTACAATTGAATCCACTTCCTCCTGGCCATTTGGCTGCTAAGTTTGTGTTAAGAACCTGAACAGGAATGTGAAGTGCTTACAGTTCAGCATGTACTGCCAGCGGAGATCAGATATCTTTCTCCTCTCTTATCAAGTTCTGTAACCTTGCTAATTGCCACATTTTAATAACACACATGTATGATTCAGCATAAATATATGCCTTTTGGGAAATTACATGCTTTAGAAAGCCATATTAAACAGTAGTCAAACAGTGGATTGCTTAAGTTGTTTCTGGGGAGAGGGCCCAAGGGGTGTGGGTTATTTTTTGGGGTGGGGGGTGGGGGGCGGCATAGCCCTCCCAGTAATTACCTGAGAGAAGGGGTTCAGAAAAAGAAGAAGGGGAAAAAAGGTTCACACAGGGCCGCAAACTGATGTAGCATAATTGTCTTTTTTAGGTTAATGGATCTGGGACATTCTGTAAGCGTTAAATTTCTTCTGGTAAATGGATGTCATCTAAAAGGCTAAATGACATCTTGGCATCTGCTGCTAAGAGCAGAGGTTAAGGGTGGCAGTTGGAGTGTTAACTCTGACATGATGTATTTGCATGAGCACCCATGGCCACACATACAGAAGCTCTCCCAGTCTCTTTCTTCCCCTGTCTCTGGGCTACCTCTCTCATCCTCCAGCACCTGTCCCTGTTTAAATGAGAGCAGAGGAGCTATTTTCTTAGCTATGTGCCACCATCCCAGGGGTCCCTGCCTTCTCCTGCTCTATTTCTGAGGCACGCATTGCATGATGGGAAGCCAGTGGCCTCCACACTCCATATCAACACACATTTACATTGCCCTTCATTTTTTTTCATGGCAGTGATGTACTGAAGGTGAGCCTACAGTAGATACAACTGGGATGGACATGAACAGGACAACCCTCCCTCTCTGTTTGTTTCAGATGAGCAAAGCACACAGTTGCACTGCAGTGCACACTTAAGTTCTATTTAAAGCCTGACTTGTGTGTCATCTAAAAGGTGGTATTTCATATTATAAGAAATACAAACCTGTCATGGATCCTTCGCACTATTTCCCCTGATTGAAACAAGATGTGACTGTAAAAGTTAATAACAGAAACTAGAACAAGGCTTCAAAATCAAATGCAGGTTGTGACTTAAACTTTCATTTAAAAAAAAAACATCCCGTGAGAGAAACTTAAATTGCTGTAGTACAAACCCAACTTTTGATAACTTATCAGCTTGTCCTTGGTGTTGACAGCATACACTAAGTGATGAATTACAAGCACTTTGTTTTGACAAACTTGGAAGAAACATGAAGGAAGACAGGAGAAAGAAAGAGAGCCAAATAATGGTCAGATGTATACAGAAGATAGAGTAACAGCTCTCAGAGTAAGAGCTCTGTCCACTCTTTGCAGCAAAGTCATCTAAGTATGAAGTTCAAAGTGAAGAAACTCTTAACATGAAAGTGAAACCAATTTTATTCTAGGGAAAACTACACAGATGGAGAGAGCAGCAGCTAGGGAGGCACAGAGAGGAATGGTAGGTAAAACCCCTGGAGAATGCAGTAATAACAAGTGACACCTCAATGCAACTGAAGCGATTTTGTTGTGAACTCAGACGACATGTAAGCCTTAATGATAGCGCTGTTTTCTCCAAAGCTGTATAGCAGGGTTACTTGCACTTGAGTGGAGACAATAGGAAAAACAGTGGATTCATGCAGCTACCTGTTTAGGTATGGAGATTCAAGTAGGGGCTGAATGGAAAAACTGAGCTCTTTGACTGTGTGTGTTATTTGATACAACAAGTTAGCCCTAAGAAACCAGGGTCTCTAATCACAGACGGTGTGTATTCAAATCTGCTTATGCACTAGAGAAGGGATAATAGTAGACTGGATGATGTTTCACACAGCTGTTGAGGTCTGTGGTATTCTACCACTGCCCAAAGCCCCTATCTAGCAAATCAGCTTGCATATCTAATAAAATGAAGGCTTAAACTAACACCTAGTTCCTGTTTGCTCCATTTAAAAGTATTTTACTTATTAATGTAGTTTCAGGTATAATTGAATTGTGTTTAATTAAGAAATGTTCTCCAAATATTGTAGTTCGTATCACAACTAACATTCAGAGGAAATTGCTCATTATTGTATAGCCCTAATACCGTCTGCATGTGTGCACACTTCAGGGGTTCCTGCAAAGTCATCAAAGACAAGATATAAAACCCACACACCTACAGAATGCATATTGCATAAACCATCCACAATGTGAACATACCAGTTAAATCGCACAGTCACATTAGCATGACATTGACTGTGGTGTTTAGCCTTGTTCCAAGCCAACCTTACCACAATGCATTCATTACTAATTGTTTTAATTATGTGCATGTTGTAGTAATAACTAGCCTTGCCCATCCAGATTATATCTCACAACCTCAGCAATATGATAAATGGACCAGCCAGCTGAAAAATGTTATGGACCAGTCAGCAGTACTGTAGAGGGTAACATGCAGCAGTTTAAGACATTTCAGCTATGCAGGACAGAATTATCACCTTCAGAAAATGTGTGTTTTATTTGCTTAGTATTAGCTTTTTCCAGTTCTTTTTTTCATCCTTATTACTGATAAACTTGAATATGATACCTGGGTTTTCTGTGTTACCAACTTTAAAACAGTTAATTATTTTGTTAGCTTTCAGAAACTGCTCGTTTGACAACCATTATGTGGCTGAGATTTGTGGGATATGCTGTTACCCAACTTAAACTACTATTAAAAAAATACCTTTGTCAAAATGATAAGATGTTCAAAGTCTGCAGTGACTGCAGAAATATAGTTTTATCTTGGAATACATACTGAAAACCTCACTATTACAATTCAGCTATTATAAAATGCATTGCGTGTTTAAGGTAAGTGGAGCAGCAGCTTTAAAAGAGGCCAGAATTTTGACTCATGGACACCAGATGGTTTGGATTTGCTATATATACAGTGTTAACCAGTAGAAAGTGCACAACCACCTACCTGAAACCTAAATGTTTAAGATTACCTGCAACTACTCTTTGGCCCACTTCTTTTTAGCAGTCACACAATACATTTAAAGCCTTGATTATGGCCTAAATGCATGACACCATTGCTGGACAAACTTATATTAGGCTAGTAGGTTGAACAGCTGTGATAGCTGTGCTTCCATTCTGTCATACCAGTCTTTGTTTCCTATGGGAGGGTGAAGCAAAGCGGGAAAAAAAGGTCAAACTAAGTTTATCATCCAGTTTACAGAACTACTAAATGAGTGTGTGTTTATGAGAGTGTGTTCCAGATTAACTGTGTTTAGACATTGTGGTTTCACAGAGACTGGATTTACACATGTACCCAAACACACACACATACATTTTACACTCACACAGCCACCCAGACTCTCAGCTATTATCTACGTCTCGCACGTTGTCCTGCTGCCCCATTATACTACCCCATTTGTTTGTTTCCTTGTGAATAACATGCCAGGTAGGCAAGTATTAACACCACAGTGCTCCTTAGTCCCACACACTGCTCGCTCACACACACACATGCACATACTGTAGTGTGCACGGACTCCCCAGGTGGACTCGCTATACTTTCCTCTCCAGGGAAGTACAGATGCTGATGTAATGATAGCTGATAGTAAGGTTGGAGAATTTTTGAACAGTGTTTTGTAACACAGCACTTTTCAGTCGCTGCCCCTCATCTAGCAACTTCTCCCATGGCAACGACCCTAGCATTATCCATGACAACCCGTAATGAATCCAGCTTGACCTTCACCAGTGATTCAGTATCTCTCCATCCACCTCCATTCCCTCCCTCCCTCCATCTCTGTCTCCTTTTTTCTGTTCAGCATTGCAAACTTTTACTGCCACATTGTTTTTTTTTTTTGTTTTTTTTATTCTTTCTTTCTTTTTTGTTTCTCTACCTGTGTGGGCGTAGTATTGCTGCTGTTACACAAGCAGTCAGTAAGCAGTCCACAGAACCTGATGTCATTTGTCAGGGGACAGTCTGTTAATGTGTACCCAAGTTCTGCAGCCATGCTTTCGTCTCTGACTCAGTAGCTAGCGGGCATGTGGTGGCTTGTTGCTGTGCTGCAGGTGCAGATCAACCAGAACTCCCCTCCCTACAATGGAACTATTGTGTTCTCTCAGCCAGGGACACAGGCACAGTCGAAGAGAGCTGGGAAGTATTGATAAAATAATAATCAAGTCTTTGAGGGTTTATTTACTGTGAGTGTGTTGTGTATCTGTTCCTAACAAGGCGCATGTTTCTGTGAGTGTTTGTGAGCTTGTCACTGTGGCTATCGGCCTATTTGTCACGTCACTCTCTTGGCTGGTATGCGGATATCCTTGTCAGGCTTGCAGCTCTTACACCAAGCCTCACAGGTTGTTTCATGCCTGACAAATATGTTCTGTATGAAACAATAACACTGGATAACACATTGAAAATTTCTACATTATGTCTCTATAGATTTTTATTGAATTCTAACTTCCCCTGAAGGCTGCTGTCCAGTTTTTTGTTACTGTTGTGGTGTGATATGATATCATAAATTGCCATGGTAACTGTTTGCATCTCCAAAGTGAGTTGTTTTTTTTCTGTGCTTTGGTTGGCATTGGACATTGTGCAGTAATGAAACAGTCCTCTTAGTTCAGGGGAATGCAGATGACAAGATGATGTCTCAAGATTAATTTATTCATTACCTTTCTGGCTTCTTGGAAACACCCTGCCCTACTGCAAGTTTACTTAACATTTGTGTATTTCAGCGGCACAGTGATGACTGCTCATTTGTTAATTGATCAAGCTAGATGAAGCCACAGATGGAGTACCAGGGTTTCTAAGCCTGAAGGGCTGTGATCAGGGATGAGTATCTGTAAGCTGCTTAGGATGCCTGCTGGGAACTGATAGGATGCTTTGGCCTGCTTTTCTGCTCCTGTGAGCCACAAGATCCACAGACAGGTTGGACCATGGGCTTTGTTGAAGTTGGCAAGATGGTTGAAATATCATTATACTACTTAGTCATTATTTGTTTCGGTGTTCATAGTTAAAGACGCCATAATTGTAATGTCAACAACTATAACATCTACTGTGGGCACCTAGAAGTGGAGGCTGTTTTATAACTAGATGATGAATGACAAAGGAGTAAAACACTAACAATATTAAATATCTCTTCATAGGACAAGTTGTAATTATTATACATCATTAAATACTTCAGTGTCATTGAAAGCACGTAGTTTGTTATATGCTATTTGTTAAATGTATTATTTACTGTCTATAAATGCTAAATAGGGTGACCAAAGTGAAGTGGTACTGACTTCACTACAAAAATGTATTTTTGGATTGATTTTATAGAATATACCACTTTGCCAGCTCTGCATTTTTTTTTTACTGTACTTAACTGTACCTTCCCCCTTTACAAATCTGAAGCAACAATCAGCTTTTTTTTTTCCTTTGCTACTCCATCAGTCACTTCAGTGTTGTTTGTCTGTAGCAATTTGCACTGTACATGCTGTGTGTTGGGACAAAGACCATTCCAGAGCCCTTTAGTGAAGTCTAAAATTTGAATTTCTGAAACAGCATCAGCAGAGGTTTTGGTTTCACTTACAAAGCATTTGGATACTGTATATACTCTTACAGGTCAGCTTTCAATAGAGGACACAGCAGAGGAGTGTGAAATGAGACCAAAAATAACTCAAACACACAAATGCAAATGGTTTACCATATACAGTATTAATGTTTGCAGTAAGTCAGTGATACAATAGTGGTCTGCTTTTTATTTTAAAGCATGCTTATAATAAAATTTGAAAGAGACTGTAATGCTAATGCTATGCTAATAAATCCATCCATTATCTATGCTGCTTACCCTGAATAGGATCACGGGGGCTGGAGCCAATCCCAGCTGACACTAGGCGAGAGGCGGGGTCCACCCTGGACAGGTTGCCAGTCTATTACAATTCAGTTTCTTGAATGTGAACTTTACAAGCCAGTGCTATCTGATATCAATAGTTTTCACCAGGCAAACAAGTAAACATCCCATATGTCAGACAGAACTAAATCTAAGGGGCTTTGGAACTTTTGGTCAGGGTAATGAGTGTGTCTCATTTTCTGTACATGTACAGTAGATCTCACACTGTCTTTCCAGGTCTCTATTTGTATTTGTGTCCTTCGCTCAATGTAGCTCTTTGTGTTCCTTTTCTTGGCAAAGCACTGCATATTCAGAAGCGGCAGCCTGTAGGTATATGAAAATAAAACAATATCACTAGCTGCATGACCCTTCATAACGCTTCCCTTTTGGTTATTTCTTTTTCTACTCCTTTTAATGTGGAGACTTTAACCTTTCTTTGAGGTGTTTTTTCTTCTAGAAATCACATTGCCTGATGTTAGTATTAATCAAAGAAAGAGAGGCAATAAGTTTGGTCTCCACAAAATATCAGTATTTACACGCCTGAAGAACCAAATTTTAATTTTAAGCATTTTGTCTCCTCCAGCTTGTTTTATTTTTCACTTTACTTTCTCAGTTGCCATTACTTGTTTTTGTTTCATTTTCTGTTACCTTGTACCAGAAACAAACCTGTATCATGTTCATTGTCCCAATTACAGGTCTCTTGTCTTGGATGTTTGCGTGTCGTGTATAACTGCATGAGCTTTGCACGCTGGGGTCTCTCAGTTTCTCTCTCCTGATTTTCTTTTCTCTTCTTTTTCTCAGTTTTTCTGCTGTAGAAAGGCTGTTGGACTGTTGTTCATGTGTTCTCCCCATTTCCCTTCTCTCTGTACAGGGGATGTGCTGTTCCAGATGGCTGAGGTCCACAGACAGATCCAAGTACAGCTAGAGGAGATGGTTGGTATTCTAAGCTCAGTGTTTTTAGCTGTGCATTTCAACACTACAGCACTTTCAAGGCTTACAATGTAACATTTTAGTAAGAATTTAAATACAACAACAAATTATAGCAACAGTGATACATTTTAAATTGGCAGTATGTCTCTACTGCATGATGCTCCTGAGCAAATCTGCCCAGCCATGACACAAATTAGTCCCTGAGCTCTTAAGCCCCCATGGGCAGATGAACTCATATTGAATGTACCGACATGCTGAGCTCATATAGATTCAAGCTGTTAACACAGTGGTGGGAAGTGTGCTAATTGAACAGTAAGGCATTCTGGATAACATGCTTGTTTGAAAAATTATCTGCACTCAATAATAATTGTATACCCGTGCATCTAATAAAGTGAAAGGTCTGGACATTGGTGCCGTGTTTCCCTGCAGTTTGAGCACCCACAGATAGCTAAATGATAGGTTCACATCTTTTGACATCATTCAGTACTGACTGCCCAAATGTACGTAAGCCTTCCTGTGTTTTACTCTATACCAATTCATCAGGTCTCATCAGTTTACAGTCTAGCGACTGAATATTGTGTCAGATAGCACTGAATTGGTAACGTAGTGAACAGAGACAAGCTGTGACAGGCCTCACAGACAATATGAGAAACATGTTTTCAGTGACTGAGTTAAAGAGGAAAACATAATTTAATGGCTTATTAATCTACAGTATCGTAAACAACTTAGAAAATGCTTACAACACTTCTGTATGCAGCATGCATAAATGATTTGAGCATGTTATTGAGGTTCTTTTGTGCTTTCTCCCCAGTTGAAATCTTTCCACCAGGAGCTGCTGTCCGAGTTGGAGAAGAAGGTGGACCTGGATGCTCGTTATCTAACTGTGAGTATCTGACTAGCTCACTTTCCCAAAACCCAAGAACATCCTCAATCTAATAAGTGTATTCGATATTTTGGAGCATTGTAGTGTTCCATTGATCCTCTTAAAGAGCCCATGGCATGCTCATTTCCAGTATTTTAATTTTTAACCTTGGGTACCTCTACATTAGCTTTGCACCCATTATAACTGCAAATAGTCAAATTATTTCAGAACGATAAAACCCAACTCCTGTTGCTGGTCAGGAAGCTACGACCACTCATAAACAAAACAAAACAACAAGAAAAAACTGACTAATAAGCTACGTTTTCGACAGTGACAGTACCTCAAATCCTATCCCGACATGTTTGAGCCAGACAGCATGATGAACTGCAACAGCATTAATCAATTTGAATTTCTCCTCAATAAATAGGTAAACAATTGTATATGTACTGATGAAAAGAGAGTCTAAAAAAAGTGGGTAAATGAGAAACCCCATATTTTAACTGGCATAATGCAAACATGGTAACTTCTCCAGCCTTACAACAATTTTCTCTACAGAAACAAAGCATTAAGAGGCATGCGACGTGTGTGGTTTTTTTAAAAACTTACCATTACATCACACCGAGTAGTGGAAACTTCAGGGTTGGTAAAGCCATCCAGTGGTCACTGCGTCTTCCCCCACACGACCACATTCAGTCCCAAAGTAGTGAAATTACTTCCAACAGGTGGTGGTGCAATAATATCACGGACTGTTAGAATCCTCTCGCTAACCCGCAGCACATCACATGCAGCAGACGCACTGGCCTCAAGCAATCAAAACAAACAGGTACTGTGCTCTGGGGGAATCCAGCATTGATGAGCTCATCATTCACTGCCTCAAGGTGCTTCACTGCCTGGCTGCCTGGAGGTTTCCAGCCGCTCCATTCACGTCACATTAGACCCGTTCAGGTAAAACAACAAATCCCTGTACAGGAACACTCCCGGATATGCAGTAACCTCAGGCCCTATATTTTTCTTCACATCCCCTGGTCACAGTGCAAGCAGCAGGAGGTAAAGTATATCCACAAAACCGTGTGCAGTCGAAAAATCCCGCTTTCAGTATGGCATTGATGGATGTCAGGCAAGCTCGCATGAACGTGCATGACCAGGAGAATTTGCCCATTCAAGGAAATCCGTGAACTATTGCATAAGACTTTACACAGTTGGAAAAACAGTCAGTCACCAGTGAGTGTTTATGAGACTTGTATAAACCAAGTTGCTTCTGCATAACAACATACATACACCTCAGTTTTCAAGCTTTCAGTCACATTTAAGATAATTCATTGCTGCTGTACTGTAACATTGTAGACAGGTCAGAAAACACAGACAAGCATGCCATGGGCACTTTAAAAACCCATTTGACTGAAGTGATAACACACGGAGTTGAAACTGCGTGTGCGTTAACATGAGGATGAAAGTGTCCTTAAAAAATTAGAAGATGCATCTGTGATACAGTAAGATGTGTTTTGAAATAACATTTTATGTCTACGCACCCATCAAGGGGATACTGATTATAATAAACCCCTCTTGAAATGTGAGTGTGCGTTTGTTAGCACTGTGGAGCAGGTCTACGTGTGATATCTTTAGAATGAGTGGGTTGCCGCCTGAGTGTGGAGCAGCAATGCTGTCCATTGTTTTGGTGGATGGGATAATGTTATTGTATTGGGATAATGTTGTCGTTATTGTTTTGCATTTTTGGAAGGACCATGTTACAAGCTGCTTTGGCTTATAGCCACTCACTCACTCACTTATTATTGATTTTAAAATTTACTGGGGTTGTTTGAAGGTTATTTAGGCTTCTGGCCTCTTGGATTATCAGTAAAGTCAGATGTTGTTGTGCTGAGTTCAATTTAAAAGCATTACTATTCTGAGTAATCTCTGACTCCATGCACATCTTCCAATTTTGTGTTTGCTGTATAAGTTGATATGGAAATTATTTGAAAATGTTTCATGATTCCCGCATTAATTCAGATGCATAAACAATTTCAGATATTTCTGTCTCAGCAGAGGCTATCCCTAGGGTTTTAACATCCATTACTTTTAATGAATATCCTGTAGATCTGCTGCGGTGATAATAGCAGTCATTTTGCTTCAGACTTTGTGAATTAATCATCAGAAATTTTGACTCGGTTCAGAAAGATTAAAAGGGAAGCGTGCTGGTGTGTGTGTGCGTGTGTTGTTCCCAGCAGTGCATCTCTTTATTCTCCCTCGCTGTCTGTTTCTCTTCCTTTTGTCTCACATGATGGCTCAGCCTGGGTTTCACAACACTCTTTACACAGAGGTCAGATTTAGGGCATAAACCTAAAATGCGAAAAATTGCATATAGATTAAAAGTAAAGAGGAGCCGTTCTGGCAGATCACCTTTTAGAGAAAAGGGTCATCTATCCACTTTGTTTCTGATCAGATTTAAACACACTAATTAATTGCTTGCAGTCACAGCCAGTGACTTAAAGTTGTGGGTACAGACCCTGGCAACAAAAAGTCAACAGACGTTTGCTTTGTTAGTTAGGGGGAACATTCTAGCTAAATGAGATGGATGTTTGGGGATATTGTCTTGCCTCCATGACCAGGAAAACTAAAAGCAGACCTTTCACAATAGCCAGCCGTGTCTTCTCGAATCATTACTATGATGTATGTGCTTGAGATTTTCCACCAGGGAGCTCTTACAATCAAACTGTAAATGTGTATTGCAGAGCAACACATACTGCTGCATTCTTTACCTCAAAGATTAGGAGGGAGTGATGAAGATGAGTCACTCAGAGTTATTTGGTTACAAAGACTACACCTGTGGAACAGTTTGTATTGTCTGTGTCATGTTGAAAAAAAAATCAATCTGGCAGAGAAGCTCCTGACATGGGAAATTAATCAATACAAATGGAAAATTCCAGCCACTTTTGTAGTTTATTGTGGCGACATGGTGAGCTGTCTAAAAGATCCCAGTCTAGCTCAGATATACATATCATCCATCTCTGTTACAAAATCCAAACATGGCATATGTCATAATTTTAATCATCAGCCTCTTCTGTCCTGCTCCTTTTCAGCCAAACGATATCTCAAGGAGTCCTACCTACACCCTTAGTGTCTTACACCATGCAAATGTGGGTGTTGAACCCTCATGCATGAGCTCTCGTCTGCCAATTTTGCCTTGTACAGAAACCACATGAGCTTTGTCACACCAGACACAGTTACTATAGCAACAGAGCTTGTACAGCACGGAAACAAAATTGTTTTGCTCAATAAATAAGTAATTAAATAGGCAAATTAAATAAATAAACTCTGGCTGTAAAATGACTGAGCCAGTCATTTTGCATGTTCTACAAATCACTTTTCCCCTTTTCACTACATTAAGAAAATCAACTTGAGACCTACTTGCGATGGATAATCAGTTTGAGAGACAATCGCAAGTTATGCTACTGAAAAGTCAAAATGGAAGAAAAAATAAGTAAATTGGAGCTTGCAAAGATTTAGCTTGTTTCTGTAATTAACAGGATTGCTTTAAGATGTCAACACCCTTATTACGAGTTTTAAAAATAGTTTCTCCTTACATCTGCAGCGCCACACAACTGGAATATAAATTCAACAAAAATGAATGTGAAATTGTACTGTATGATGGATTATATATCCATACAGAGGTTTCTAGGCACTTTTTTATGCTGTAGTGAAACGAGTATGTTGACCGCACCATAATGTTTTTGCCCATTTACATCCCACCATCTTTCTCCCAGTATTTTTTAAATTTGTGAACTTAATTTTGTGTTTGCGCTTTGCGTGTTCCTCACATAGGCTGCCCTGAAGAAATACCAGATGGAAAACAAGAACAAAGGGGAAAGTCTGGAGAAGTGCCAGGCTGAATTGAAGAAGCTGCGCAGGAAGAGCCAGGGCAGCAAAAATCCCTCCAAGTATGGAGAGAAGGAGATGCAGGTGAGACTCGAGCTGCATCCACTCCTAAAGCCTATATTATAATAGTTTAGGGTTAAACAACAACTAGAAGGAGAAGCTTCATGGCTTTAACAAAATGGGTAAAAGCACAGCTTGTGTATATATAAGACGGAGTGCTGTAGCTGAATCAATTGTCCAAAGAGAACTAGATAAGAAGACAAGCCTCATAGTAGAATGCTGGTATTTACCAAGTTTGTTTTATTTACATATTGACATTTTTACAGTTCCATTTAAAGAGTTTTATAGCTATGTTTTCTTACAAATGATCTTTGCCGGCATATGAGATTACACATTGTATGTGTTTGATGTAAATAGTTATTATATAGAAGCCTACACTGTATTATGTTTAAATTCCTGTTTTTATTTCTAATTAGTTTTTATTCAGAAATCTTTCTCTTAAGGCTTGAAGACCACACTCAACAATCATGTGAAATCTATTTTGTTATTGGGATTTTCTATACACGTGGATTGATTTGCTTGGGCATATAAATCAGTTTGAAGCAAAAACCATGAAAATGTTGTATTTTGGTAAAGGCAGTAAGGTGATGCACAGAGGGTGTGATTGTGTAGCTGCTATAAAACGTGGACAAAATGCCCAGAAGCTCAAGAACAATATTTTCTGCAACGGTTTCAGTCCTCGGGCCAGGCGGTTGATATTTCAAACCTGTCAGCATGTTTGTATGAGAAACCAAAGCAGTCACCTGAGTGAACATAACAGTGTTTCCTTTGAGCGCCATCATTTATGTGATTATTTCCATAGCAAAGCAACCTCTGACAAAGCATATCAGGTGAAATGAATACTGATGAGTTGCAATGAACCACCAGTGTTAGACGTGACCTAATTATCTTTCACAATTAGTTTGTCACTCGACCATCTACTTGACATGGGCGGGAGTGACAGTGTACTCTCATATGAAAAAACTCTCCATCTCTGTGTTAAGCCGCCACTGTAGGCTTTCACTGTGTTGTTTTTTTTTTTTTGTCAAGTTATTTATTAGTTCAGTCCTGTGACTAGTGTGTACTGTCAAACTGAGAAAAATGACACAGCACAAAAGGGTGACAGTGTGACCGCTGTTCCTTCACAAGGATTCCACTGGAAGCTGAAAGTCTGACTGACTGGAGGGACAGAAGCAAATATCCCAAAACCAACAGGTTGAGGCTCGCATGGTAATTACTGAGCCACTGTGAAATGTGGTTGGCCACAACAGAATCAGATTGATAGCTGACCCAGAAACATTTCTGAGTACTGTGATTTTGGATAGTTAATTTGCTCTTCTAGAAGAAAACAGTTTCTGTTCAGAGTTTACATACAATACAGTACACACACAGCTCTGCACTTCCTGTCTGAGATGGCACTGATCTGACTGCTGAGTCAAATTCAGTTTGTTCCACTGCGTCAAGGATGCCATGAGAGATGTTGTAAGAAGTGTCGTCTGATTTGGCAGTGTGAGGTGCCGTACGGGCTGAATAATTAGTCCTCTGTTAGGTTTCCTGTATGACATGAAGCATAATATGATGAACAGAAACAGGAATGAAGAAATTATTTAATCCAAATCAGTAGGTGGTTGTCCAGAAATAATAATAAAATGAAATTATTGAATTGGTCTCAACTAAAACTAAATAAGTCTAAATCTCCGTAATAAGCTATAATGTTCATTACACCCTTTGATACAAAAATTGAACTTGCGTACTGACAGTTTTAGAAGCCTATGTGCAGTGGCTGTAGTTTAAAATTGTCTTGAGGGATTGTGAAAGGGTAAAGAGTGATTTAAAAGTATAGCAGTTTATGCTTGTACTGGATCAAACGTTCCAATTCCTGACATTTATTGGTCCAATCATTTTTGATATTTAATTTGTTCAAATTAAAAGAGTGGCTTGATAGTGACACCCAATGAGAAGTTCAAAATCATTAACATTTATCATGTGGGAACCATAAATATCCACAGACGAGTTCATGGAACTTGACTCATTAGGTTTCCAGACACACTGGTATGACTGTAGTGTTGGATAAAATGAGATTTTGACCTGATGACACCAAACAGAAGGCCTGAGGTTCATGAAATACTTTATAACTCATGAGCACTATAATAAGACTCTATTCAGTATCTTGCTGTGGATACCGGTAGATGTAGTGACAAATAATCAAACCACTAGTATGGCCCAAAAAAGCAATTTTAAGTTGGATATACAGAGTAGTAGCAATACTCCACAGTCTTATTGATCAGCTGGGCCCATCTGTGCAGAGGAAGGAGCTCATCAGGCTCTGGACTCATAATGTACAGTTGGTTAGCAGGGAAAAAGGAAAATCAATCTCCCTTTCTCATTCTCAGCCCGCTCACTTCCACTGATCACATCACAGCGGTGGGCGTGTGAGAGAGAAGTCGACTCGTTTGTGCCCGAGTCCTTTTGGGAGGACAATGTGCAGAGAGGGACAGAACACTGGACTCCTTCAAGACCGGCGCTTCACAGTGAAAGCCATTCAAAGGTGTAGATAGAGACCAGCTACAGATATGCCGTGTACAAGTTAAATTTGTGTGGATAGACGGTGGAAAGTGTTGGAGAAAGTACAAGTAAATGTTGACAAGGCGAGGACATTTCCTCCTCCAACACCACATCTGTGTTGTTGTAGCAGATGAGAGGCACCAAGTTTTCTTTTTTATCTCTTCTTTTCATTAAAAGTAAAGTGTGTCTGAGCACAGTCTGGCAGTGGACACAGATGGTGGCCGCATTTCATTGATTGCCGTCTCTATCTCTCTCCCTCCTCCTCTCTCTCACACTCTTCGCTGATGTCTCTCCCACTTCTTTGTCTCTTTGTCTGTCTTTCCTCCCGTCCTGCTTTTCAGACTCTTTCACTGTGCCATCTCATCAATGGGTAAAGCCCCTGCCAATATGCTAATCCGCTCATTATGTAGTTCATTGGAATGGACTAAGGTACCAGAGAAAGGGGTTTGATCTAGATAAACTCTTTTTGCGTTGCTGTTAATAAGTGCCAGACAGACGCACGAGGAGAGAGAGAGAGAGAGAGAGAGAGAGAGAGACTGACTTCAGGATTCAGAATGAATGTCAGCAGATGTTTGATAAGCTCGGGGTTTCTTCAGCCTGGTGTCAGAAAATTGAAAAGTGGAATTTGGCATGAATATAGTATTCATACAGATGTAGAAAAACTGCATTGTTGTTGTGCAGTAGATAACCACTGATAAATTCATCCAACAGATTCATGTAAGTGCTGCACCCTCAAGTGTTTGAATACAAAGAGTGCCAATGATGAAGGAACAGAAAACAGACCTAAGCAGCTCTTAACTGTGCAGGGTAATGCTTTTGAATCCCAACAGAAATGAAAAGAAGTATAAAACAGTTTTGTGAATCCTATGATTCACTCTGTGAAGGGTGTGAATCCCTCGCTTCCCAGTGCTCCTCCAGTAATCACTAGAAACTGTGTTGGTGTTCAGTGCAATCGAGTGCATAATGTCTCATTCAGTTTTTGCTGGTGCATTCAGATTCTGACCTGAATATGTCAGCCTAACAGGACACTCACTGTGGTGTGGCAGTAATGCTGATCATTTGAATTCTAAATGTCAGACAGGCATTGATGTGCAGTATAGCAAATTCCATCTATATTCATAATCTTTGCAAAACAGGTCAGTCCAGCTATGAGGCAACCTGGGGCCAAATTGCAACAAAAGTCATATCAGGACACTTTACAAAGTAAGGTCTAGATATTATTATTATTATTATTATTATTATTATTATTATTCTAGAGGAAAAACTCTCTAACTGAAGAAACCACCGACAGACCCCAGTTCCTGGTGGGCGGCCTTCTGCCTCGACCGGTTGGGGTGAGCAGATAGAGGAGAGAGAAAAGAAAAGCAAGAAGACACAGCAAACATAACAACAAACAGTCAAACACTGTGCTCACTGCCTTTACTGGTGACCTTTTGAATGGTTTAAAAATTGGGACATATGGATTTGACAAGAGTACAGAGGGTACACGCTCCTATTAGCGCTGCTCAAAAGTGCTAGAAAGGCCGGCAGACAGTGACTCAGACTGAAAATAAATAAATAAAAATAAAAAAGGGGGGCACTCCACCTCAGAGATGAGAGGTGTGGGGGAGAGAAGGAGCAAAGTTGGCTGGATCTTTCAAATGGTTGTTATGTGGTTGTTATGTGGCTTCCTTGATGTAACCAGAGACCCATTCACACATGATATTAGATGAAACATCATTTTTGTGTGCATGTCTTTGCTAGATATTAAATCACCATAGCATACCTCTCTTCTCCTTTCTCCCTCCTTCTTTATCCTCTCTCTGCAGTATAGAGTATGACTCATATTGTACAAAACAAAATCACTATTTTGAGTTTTTTCAGAGGGTAGAAAAAAGGCTTCTGCTTGGCACTTCCAGTGACATATCAACAACATGACTTCACTCCTCCCTTCACAACTCACCTCACTGAAAGGATGCTGAAGGCTGTGCCTCTAAAGAACTAAATCTACTAACTGAACCGGTTTCATACTGTAGCACTTAATTTGAGTTTGTGTACAGAGAGAACAGAATAAGGTCAGGCTGTTCTGAGGTTCATCATCCTTTCATCTTTCTGTTGCTTGATTTGACAACTTGATTTCATGGATTTTTGTAATGGTGTACCTGGATTTCTTCCAGTGCTAATGCAAAAGACAATTCCTGAAAATATTTGTGTTCAGTATTATGTAGCCACTTAAAATATTCATCCACACTTGGAATTCTGATGAAGTAAGTTCTGCGCTGCTGTTGGCAGAAAGTACTGTGCTCTGGCAGGTACAAAATTAAATATGTCAGCTTGCTCTTTTCTGCCACTGAAACTAAAAGGACAAAAGTAACAGTTTCAACCACAACCATGATCCAGTGTTTAAAATTTTGGAATATGGCATGGTTTTTGAGTCTCCTGTCAACACATAAGCTATAATAATAAGCCATGACAAGCCAGCTTTATTGCTATACTGAAAGAAACTTGTATGTACTGTACGTTTACTTGATTCTGGCTACATGCAAGGAATGCTCCAAATTTCAATCCTGCCAAGTGCCTCCAGGATAACTTCAGTCATCAAATCAGTGCAACTAAATATAACACACTCTTCTAGGTCGGTATTTGTCAACAGATGTTACAGTAGCCTTCAAACTGGACTCAGTCGACCTACTTTGGAACTATAGTCGCTAAAATTTCAGTTAGCAACATGCAGACTGCTCTGACATTTGCGTGTACATGCCCAGAAAACAACATACAATTTTCTCTTCAAATTAAGGCTCATTTTAGCTTGTCATCATTGTGTGTATGTGTGTGTTATCAGTTAACTCAGTGAGACATTTTCCAATGACATTTCCCATTTGTACAAAGCTCTGGTAAGACAGACAGCTCTGATCTCTTAATCTCTCTCATTGTTGCTTACTATTACTGTATTCTCACATTAAACAAACCTGTTTGTTATGGTCCAGCATGTAAAATGGATTAGTGGGTCTTTGTGAACAGTTGCCTCTCCACACCATGGGATATTCAGCCATCATTGCCTCACCTTGGTACTATAGCACTCAGCAGGGAAAATCTGGCCAGCCAAAGTTACTCAGTAAAGCTCTCTCCTTGCACAGCCATTATGGTCAGGATGCACTCAACCCTTAATCACTCCAGTGGAGCTGCGCAGTAATTGACAGTACAAGACTGTGATGTACTGAGCAGTCCCTACATCTTAAAGTGTATAATTGTGTGAATATGTAGCAGGGTGTTATCAAAAATATTACTTAGTCAACTTTTCATGTCAGACCAGTCTGTCCTTGTTACCTACTAAATGTGAAAGGTAGTTGAATGTTTTTTTTCCCCCAACATGTCTTGCACAAGTATCCAAAATGTAAAAAAACAAAATGTTTCAAAACAAATTATGAATATGAAACAAAAGAAAATATTTAATGATGCAGATAACTAATGCATGTTGACTTTAGTGCAAATCTGTAGATAGCTTGTCTAAAATAATAAGTCATACTTGCTGTGTGTTCCCTTCAGTTTGTGGAGACCATCAGCAGTAAGCAGACTGAGCTGGACACCTTCATTGCTGAGGGATACAAAACAGCCTTGTCTGAGGAGCGTCGAAGGTACTGTTTCCTGGTGGACCGCCAGTGTGCCGTGGCCAAGAACAGCAGCGCCTATCATGGCAAGGTAAGGAAATTAATAGAATGAAATTGATCTTAATTCAGTGCCAACATCATGCCTTGCTGTGCACAAAAACACATGGTAATAGAAAAACAAGTACATGAGTAAAGTAGCACAAATGACCGAGGTTGTCAACAGAACAGCACTGGGCTTCTTCTGCTCCCTTATGCTCAGAATTTCTGTGCACATTTCTGTGTAGGGTGCGCATCAGAGGGCCATTTTTGTTTGTCATAAGAAAGTATGACACAAGCGTGTGTCTGTGAAGAAATACTTTAATGAAAAAATGAGGCCCTGGGTGTAAGAAGTACATAAATTATCAGGTGACGTTGTGGCCCTGGACATTTGATGTCATCTCCAGGGTCATGCGCTTGGAATGGTTGTCCTCTGAAGCAGGATTGTCTGTGGACACCTGCATGCTCCAGGCATAGGTAATCTTGGCATTACATGCTGTCCAGGTCTTGATCCATTATTTCCCAGGTTTAGTTGGCACATACTACTTAAATAAACAGTAGCCTTTGAAAGGGACCAGACTTTACTCCAGTATTCTCTTTCAACACACATCTGCCCTCCAAGTTTGGCATATTTAAGTCTACGGCTTCAGTTCTCTCCGTAACGAAGAGTTCAGTGCTGTGGCATACCTTATCTGCCCTGGGGTCATGCTGATAACTTTCCCAGTTGGCAGTCTGCCTCTCCTCCTCTAGGACAGGTTCACATTCTTTCACTGGAAGGTTACAGGCTAAAATGCAGTATGTAAATCAGTTCAAACTTTGGCAGGACATAATGAGTTAATGTGGGGCTTTATTGCTCATGTAGCAAGATGTTGATTGGGAAAAAAGGTTTTCAGGGCTTTTAATTTGTTTCTTTGAATAAATTGTATGGCCATGAAGTTCTTATGCCCAGTAGCACCTCAGGAACTAATGAAGCTTAGCCTGTTTCAGTGCTTATGTAAAGGAGACACATTTTCTGTACATTATGCTCAAAAAGATATGTGCAGAATATTTTAAGTTAGTTTATAAAATATAACATATTCATTTTGTGCTGTTGTATTGACTCTAGCCAACTACTCCCCATCTGTCATCTGTTTTATTTGAAATTCTACCTCCTGCAAATCATTGTTCAGTGCAAAGCTCATACTAGTAGATATATAATTCACAGTTGCATTAGCTTTGACCGCTCATAGGGGCCTCTTCATTTTAAAAATTCATTAGGACCATAGACAATGCCCAGCTGACAGGCATAGCTGAAGCTGTAATCCATCATTGCACCTTCAAGCACCTGGCCGACTTTTTTTGTGTTGAGAGCTCTCTTGTTCTTTTAATTCAGAAAAAATTTTAATAGGAAAAGCCATCAAAATGCTAAATCTAAGGCAAGACGGACTGAAACCGAAGCTCAGTGCAATGAACAGGATAAGAGTTGCAATTTGTTTCTCACCCAGACTGTTTACAACAAGTCACTATAGTACCTCCTTGCTATTTTCAAATAGTTTCTGACATTTGAAGCAAAGAACCTTTGAATCCAAACAGATTACATGCCTTCAAAAGCAGCGGCGTGTTATTAAGCAGAATTTAGTCAGTTTTATTAATTTATATATTGTATGTGTGTGTCTGTGTTACCAATGAATGCCTATTTATTACACAAGAATATCAGATTCTAATAAAGTTCATCAGTCTCCTGGGATTAGTGGTGATTGTGAGCTGTGAGTCTGAAAGATGTGGCTGGAAGGGGGAGTGTGTGTATACTGTGCTACCACCTCTTTTTCAACATGGAGTCTAGTCATTAATCAAGATGGGGATGTGCATGGGAAGAGTTCACCTTCAGCATACTGTAGAACGCTGTCCCAAAGGGTCCCTAGTGCAGGTTTGTCTCTGTGCAAGATCTCTGTGTGTATGAGAGAAAGAGATGATGAGAACTAAAAACTGGACTGTGTTTTTGCATGTGTGTACTGTACATTCATATATATAATGCATTTTCATCTATTAAACTCTGTCTATAGTTGTAGAAAGAACAGCTATGTCCACAGGCTGTGAGATGCTGCAGTGGGCAGCTTGGTTGTATGTTGGTCTGTCCTGGCTCACCCACGCAACACATTATCATAGCTGTGCAAAGGCCATTGGTTAAGGATACACAGTGTGGAAAAAATCTTTGAGGACTGAATGTTTTTAGAGAAGGTTTAGCAAAAAAATTGCTTAACTGAGCTTTCTTTTCCTCTGGTCACATTCCAGCTACATCAACTTCTTCTCTCAATACTGCATATTTTGTTTTCATTCATTTTTTTCCCCCATTGTTTCATTCTTCCTTTCAGGGTAAAGATCTTCTCACCCAGAAGATCCCAATGTGGCAACAGGCCTGTTCAGACCCCAACAAGCTGCCAGAGAGGGCTATGCTTCTGGCCCAGCAGATGTGCTCTGCTGCCCTTGGGGGCTCAAGCCCCCTGCATACCTCCAAATCCAACCTGGTCATCTCAGACCCCATCCCTGGAGCTCAGCCTCTTCCTGTGCCCCCAGAGCTGGCCGTCTTCATGAGTGGTGGCCTTGGACACTCAGCGGTGAGTTTAGGAAATGGGGGCTGAACGCATGCCACTATTTGATTAGTTGTTTTTTTTTCCAGTTATTTTATTTGTTGTTTTTGTTAGGTAATGGTGTTTTATATGGATAACCAAATGATTATTTAGCCATACTATTGGAGGCAAACATGAAGCCAGAATAAATCTTTGAATTTTAATTTTGAGTATATTGGATTGTACAGTAAGTGTTGAGTTTAATATCACAAAGTGATAGCGTTTTTAATTAATTTAAAAGCTGAGTTCATTTGAATACAGCAGATTTAATCGCATCATTACCCTTTTTACAAATTTATATGCTGACTCATTAATATATATCTGCATGTTCATTCCAGAGGCTGATGGGCCCTGATGGTATGTCCATGGTCAATGGTACAACAGGAGTGCATGGAGAGGAATACTGGACAGATGGGGGATCTATGTCTGTTTCTCAAGTTAGGCCTTCATCACCTCAGACCCAGGCCCCAGGCCAGTCCCAGGTCCAGCCCCAGAGACAGGTCAGCGATGTCTACTCCAACACCCTCCCGGTGCGCAGACCTGCCCCTGCCAAGAATAAGAACCCCGTGGGTAAGATATCCAAACAGTCCTAGGATTTAATGAGCAACAGAAACACTGCTGCAGGAAAATCACCAGCAGAATGCTGAGCTAAGCACCATAATGATTCCTCTCATTTTACTTAGTTATACTAAGGACCATTTAATATTATATGAATAGTTGCAGTTACATTAAGAATGGCATCACCTACCAGCCTCAGTTGTAAACTACAGTGTAGGCTGTTGATTTGGGAAGGTTGCAAACCGTTGGTCTTCACTGTCCCAAAGATACTGTCCAGGGATTACCAGCAGTATCCACTTGGCAACCATGTCTGTGAGGAATATTGACATCTATCAATCACCTCAATCACAGTCTCGTTTGTTCAAATTGATTATACCAATGGTAATTTGTAAATGTAACACAAAGCACATTTAAGAAACTGCAAAATTTAGTACATCTGCCTGACTGCTGACTGTAAATATTATCACAGACTTGGGTTATTCAGAGCATTTTGTGACTCTGGTCCTCTGAAGTCTTAATAGTCATCATCTTTCTGACCATTGTCTCTGTCTGTAAATCCTTCAGGAGAGACACGGACCCTGCCGAGGTCTAGTTCCATGGCAGCAGGTCTGGAAAAGAATGGGCGTGCCCGTGTCCAGGCCATCTTCTCGCACGCCGCAGGAGACAACGGCACTCTGCTGAGTTTCTCCGAGGGAGACGTCATCACCCTGCTAGTGCCTGAAGCTCGTGATGGTTGGCACTATGGGGAGAATGAGAAGAACAAGATGTAAGTAACATACTCATTTATGCTGTTTTGCCTGATTCCATGCTGTGACAGTGAATAAATGTTTATGTACTCTTAAAGCAAATTGTAACAAGATCTTCATTTTCTTCAGGCGTGGCTGGTTCCCTTTCTCGTACACGCGTGTGCTGCCTGACAGCGACAGTGATAAGCTCAAAGTGAAGTATGTTGCAAATATTTCATAAACAGTGTGTCAACGAAATGAGCCCACATGTGCCCAGGTTTGAGGCATTTGTTTTCTTACCTTCCCAGTCTGCACCATGGGAAAAGTAGCAGCACTGGGAACTTATTGGAGAACGATGGAACGCTGCCCACACCTGATTACGGCCTGACTGCCCGACTCCTGGCACAGAGCCTAGCACAGACCCGCCCACGCCCCTACAGCATGGCAGCCTTCGGCACACAGGTAGCCACAATCTAACATGCGTAGTACCCATGAACCAGTTTTTATGAATGTTCTGTTGCTGATGTACGTTTGCATGTTGAGTGCCATTACAGTAGAATAAACTGCATTTGTTTTATTGATGGTATTGCATTGTCAAATGGCTTATGGATAGGATGCTGTCTATTAACACACAGTTAAACTAGTTAATCATAAACTTTAGTGCCAAGTATGTTAAAATGCATAGAATTTGACTCCAGCTCAATGGCTCCCGATGTGCACTAAATAAAACTGGAAAAAACAACAAACAAATAATGAATAACAAGTAAAAAAGAAGACAGACAACCATCTATTTCTAAATATGTACATATATACAAGTTAAGCTCAGTGATAAACTGGCAACCTTTCCAGGGTGGGGTACACCGTGGCCTCCCGCCCAACGTCAGCTGGGATGAACTATTTTATGTACTATGATTATATCTATAAGTTATTGCACTGTGGTGGTTGCTGTATCTTGTTATACATATAAACATGGATTAACTGTTGAGAGCGACGGCCCAGTGGAAGAAACTGGCCTTGTGTCTGGTTGTTTGGCATACAGTAGCCTGTAGTGCCCAGAGGGGAGGAGTTCAAACAGTTTGTGTCCAGGGTGTGAGGGTTCTGCAGAAATCTTCTCTGCCCTCCTTTTGACCCATGAGGTGTACAGGTCCTCCGTGAAGGGCAGGCTGGCACCGATGATACTTTCTGTAGTCCTGACTGTCCGCTGGAGACTGTTCCTGTCCTGTTTGGTTGCTGAGCCAAACCAGACAGTGATGGAGGAGCAGAGAACAGACTCGATGATTCCTCTATAGAACTGTACCAGCAGCTTCTGGGGCAGGTTGAACCTCGTAAGCTGATGTAGGAAGTACATCCTCTGCTGTGCCTTTTTGGTGATGGAGCTGATGTTGGTCCTGGGAGATAGTGGAGCCCAGGTACGTGAAAGACTCTACTGTTGATACAGTGCTGCTGAGTATGGTGAGGGGGGTAGGCTGTGGGGGGGCTCTTCCTGAAGTCCATTGTCATCTCCACTGTTTTGAGCAGCTCCAGGTTGTTGCGACTGCACCACAGGGCCAGCTTGGATGAGACTGATGACCATTGTGTCATCTGCAAACTTCAGGATCTTTACAGAGGGGTCCCCTGAAGTGCAGTTGTTGGTGTAGAGGAGGCAGGCACAGTGAGCTGGGTCAGTTTAGAGTGAAGGATGATGGTGTTGAACGCTGAGCTAAAATACACAAAGAGAGTGCATAGGTCCCTTGGGAGTTGAGGCGTTACAGGATGTAATACAGTGCCATATTGACTGACCTGTTTGCCTGGCAGTGTAACTGCAGGAGGTCCAGCAGGTGGTCTATGATGTCTTTCCGATGGGCCAACACCAGTCTCTCAAAGGACTTCATAACCACAGATGTAAAAGTGACAGGTCTGTAGTCATGTAATGCAGTGCCATGTTGACTGCATCATCCACTGACCTGTTTGCCCAGTAGGCGAACTGCAGGGGGTCCAGCAGGGCATCTACGATGTCCTTCAGGTGGGCCAGCACCAGTCTTTCAAAGGACTTCATAACTACAGATGTCAAAGTGACAGGTCTGTAGTCGTTCAGTCCACTGATGGAGTGTTTTTGGGGACAGAGGTGATGGTGGAGCATTTGAAGCAGGAGGGGACTTCATACAGCTCCAGTGACATGTTGAAAATAAGTGTGAAGATGGGGGCCAGCTGATCAGCACAGGTCTTCAGGCAGGAGGGGGTCACACCGTATGGGCCTAGTGCCTTTCTGATCTTTTGTTTTTTGAAAAGGTTGCACGCATCCTTTTTACAGATCTTCAGGGGTGGGGGGCTGGTGGGGAGATGGGTGAGGGGTGTGGAGTTCTGCTTCTCAAACCTGCAGTAGAACACATTCAGTTCATCTGCCAACTGATGGCTCTCCACAGCAGGGGGGATGGTTTCCTGTAAACAGTGATGTTCCATAGGTTCCTCCACACTGACGATGGGTCATTAGTCAAACACTGATCTTTCAGCCTCTCATAGCTCCTCCTTGCTACTCTGGTCGACTTTACAGCAGATTGTAGCACTGTACATAAAACAAATTTCCCTTGGGGAAAAATAAAGTTTACTTTTCTTCTACACTTGTTGCACTCCTTCAGTAAATTTGTAACCCCCATCTGGCTTAGTCTTATGTTACATAATTGGATATGAGTAATCCTGCAGTTAACTGAAAAGATGTTTTCTCAGTTTCTGCTGCCACCTAGTGCTTGTTTCTCAGTACTACAGGACTTCAGTCTTGGGTATACAAGCAGACCAAGTAAAGAACAGTATTTTTGTCCTTTCAGCCTGCCATTGAGGATTATGATGGCCGCTTTGCCACAAGGTAAGTGCCTTTTCTGTCCTGCCCTCTAAGTAATGCCTGATACTGTATGACTGCTGCTTCCATCTGAATTGTTCAACTAGGATAGTGTAGTGGGAGGACCGAGCCTGAAAAATGGCATTTTAACTCAAGTACTACGTGTACAGTCCATGCTGGGAACATCAAGACAGAGCAAAACAACTGGGTTACATACCTGTACACAATGTCTATTTAATGCTACATACACATTCTATGCAGGTTTTGAGTGGAACGTGTGGTGTGAAAAAGAAATTGAGCAGTGTGTTGCATATTGTATGAACAAAGGAATTGGTGGAGCCAATCACAGTTTACAATTTTAAGACAAATAGTAGACAACTATGGGATAGCTCAAGGGAGATCTAGTGAAAAAAAAAATTCAAATAATTTTATTTTACAAAAGACGTTCAGAGACACATTGTGGTGTATGGCTTTGGCACTGTACATCATCACAACAACTTGTGACAGAAATGGTGAAGTTTTTTTTAGGTATGCTATGACAATAGTATTTACTGGACACTGTTTACAATTAGTATGTAGTATTGAATTGGGACACTTTGGTCGACTACAGTCCTACACAGTGTCTGAAACAAAGTGCACGTACCCATATTTACATAGTATGACTCATGGCTGCAATTATCAGTTATTTTCATTGTTGTTTGCTGTAGATTTTTTTTTTTGATTGTTGAGTCTATAAAATTTCAGTAAAGAATGACGAATGCCATTCACGGTGTCCTAATTTCTATCTTCAGTAACTCGTTTTGTATGACCAACGGTCCAGAATCAAAAGATTATATTCAAAGTACATTAATACAAAACACAGACAAACAACAAATCCTGACATTATAGAATGCAATGATGAGGAATATAGTAAAGGTCAGACAATATGTTTAATTCTGTCGTAGTGTTAAAATCCCCACCTCATCAGATGTGTGCGCAATGTTTCCTTTGAATATATCTTACTGTGTCTTCTTTCTCCTTTCCTCTTTTCTCTTGCTTACTTTACTTAGCATTTTAAAGTAATGAGTGCCGTCTACTGGGGTCAGTGTCTCAGTTTATAGTCAAAGTGCTCTTGGCCCATTGTATTTTTACTGTAATCCTATCAAGTCTTTGCTGACTCACCAGGGTTGTGAGGTTAGGTTTAGGAATAATGATGTGCCTGTTTCTGTCCAATCAGGGAGTCCTTGTTTACGTGTATATCAATGTGTGTGTGTGTGTGTGTGTGTGTGAGGGAGAGGGAGAGAAGTGGCCTTCATTTGCTGTGTTGGTATTTGGTGAAGTACATGTTGTGACAGTAGACATCATGCTGACCTCATCTTCGTCATCACTGCTTGTCCGTCTGGGGCTTTGAGCGCCAGTGTAAAGCCGTTTTGCGTACTCTTGTCTGCTCTGGATGTGTTTTCTTTCTGTATCAGTATTTTTGAGACAAAACTGTCCTGCAGGGTGTATTCACCCCAAAAGACTAATCTAACACTACATCCCTCCAACTAAGGAGATGACTTGATGATTTTCTCATCAACTTGTAGATTTTGGCTACTTATCAGTAACCGTTGGAGGCAAACATTCACTAAAATGGTTTAATATTGAGAACAAAATCCAACTGGCAAATATATCTGAATAAAAAATGTTGATGAGGGAATTGGAAGTCCAATCTTCCTGATAACGGCAGGTGTGTTTGGAGTTGGACTTGTAGGTGGGGCAAAGTAGATTTCCTGACCCCACCTACACTTCTCCAAAACTCTACTTTGCCTACTTGTGCCTGTCTTGTCTTTCTCCATTTCTCTCTGAGTGTGTCCGACCTGGCAAGCTTCCTTCTCTCTTTGTTCCACAGTGACAGTCCTGATGGCAAATTGATTTCGACTGTGTGAGAACAGACATACAGACAGACACAGACAGCTTCCGGATAGCACAGGGGCCTCTTCCTCCCCATCTTTCCCTCCTCTTAGCCTCCCTCCTGTCCGCTTATCTCCACCTCTCTTCTGCCTCCACACACCCCTTCTCCAAGTGGAAGAGGCCAGTTTCATCCCTCCTTTCTGTCCTCTCTTCCTCCCCGGGTCCCTCCTTCCCTCCTTCCATCCTTCCTGGGTGCTGCTGCTGGTGGTGTCGGTGTGGACAGTAGCGGTTGGTGGGTGGAGGATTGCATTGACCGAGAGAGCCAGAGCGGGGCCTACCTGCTCGGCATGCATCGATATGGACTCTGAACACTCTATCTCTGATCACAGTCCACCATCACGGACTGATCGAAGCAAGAGACTGCCTTTGCTACTGCTTGTCTTTCATGCATGTACATGGTTGTGTCATTTTGTTAAACTAAAGGACATGTTCATGTACTGTACAAGTGCCAAAAGACTTCAGTGTCGTTGTACTAAAGCCACTGGCTGAATGGCTTTTGTTAAGCACACGTGGGCCCAGTATTCCCACCCAACACACACACGCTCCAAGAGGTTTTGTTCATCGTAAGGCTGTGCAACAGATTACTGTTTCTGTTTGAAGAAATCCTGTTGGGTCGCTCTGTGCTTCCTCGTGTCAGTGCTAGACTTGATTTTCCGTCCAGAGGGTGTGTGCCATATTTGCCTTCTTTGCTTCTTTTTTTTTTTTTTCAATTAAACACATATGTTTAATTTAATTCTGTGCAATTTTTTAAAATCATTTCCATCAGTCCACCAAATTGCACTGTATTATGATCATTGCAAAAACATGTTTTCATACGCATTTCAGCTAAACTTTCCACCCTCAGTCCCACAGAAACTTGGCTAAACTTACTAATTGAGTTGAAATTAAATGCCTCACTCCTTCAGTTTGGTCTTTGTCTGAAGCTACAGTGAGCTTGGAAGGATCTTCAGTCTTTTGTTAATTATCCTAAATAACAGCTGTGAACTAGTTTTAGCTTAAATGACAACCACAGCTTTTGCAGCTCTCAGTGTTATTTATGATTGTATTAATGATTGTCCTTGTAAAAAACAACTAAATATTTGCAGAAACGATGACAAATGACTTAGTTGAACTGTTTATCTTATGCATGCTATGGAGGGAAACCTGAAAATGTGATACAAAATTTGACTTTGAATGTATGGTGACTTTTTACAAAGGTATTCTAAATAAAACACATCTCTATATATTAATAAGCAGTCTGGTCTGACAAGAAATCTGTTCTGTCAGTAATGATGATAGTTTCAGTTTTGTTGAATATTTTCTCATTTCAGAATCACAGCTCTGAAGTGATTTTCCCCTTAGGCTTAAATTAATTTGTTTTTCCAAACTGCCATGCCTTTGTCTGGTTCATTTTGTGCCACAGCTGTGTCCTAAGAATGCACTTTCATCCTTCAGCCCCTCCCTCGTAAGACCCCCCCCAAAAAAGTGCATGTATGTGTATGGTGGTGTTGTGTAGAGTATGTGCATAGTGAGTATCTGGACTCTGCCTGCCTGCTTATCTTCTTTTTCAGTTTTTTTACATATTCTTTTGGTTTGTATTTGAGTTGTATTTGGGTTATACTGTAGAAAGGGCACACATTTTGGAAGACAGTACTTACTGTGGAACACCTGCCTGGTGACTGTGTTGCATTTACAGTAAAATGTACTGTATGTCGACTAAGATGAGCTGCAGACATGTTCCCTCACAAAGTTTAGAATTTGAAAAGGAGCATACAGTATGGTGTATGGCATGAGCATGAAATGCGTACTTCTGTTTTCCATCCCTCATTTCAGTTAGTTATCAACCTACAGAATGTTCATCTTGCATCAGACTAACCAGCAGTGTCGTTTCAAAATGTGACCCATGCATGATTTGAAAGATGAGCCATTCAAACCCAAAGGTTCTCTTTACCTTCCAGTTTGGGTCCAGAATTGTCCCGGTTCTGAGGGAACAGGACCTCCGTAAGTCACCAGCCTCATTGCCTTTCAGCCAACACTTTTCTCATTCTCTCTATTACTGCCTGGTTTTCTCTCTGCTGTCATTGGATGTGTGGCTGCAGTAGGATACTGACAATCACTGGTGTTTTCTGTCCTCCTCCATGGATATGGCAGCATTTGGTTCTGTCAGTCCAACAGGCCTTGGGTTGCAAAAGAACTTTTATCCCTGTGTGTGCAACTGTACCATACAGAGAATATAATAACCATGCATGCATGCCTTTCACAGCAGTTTTGTTTTTCTCATTTGAACTAATTCTCCCACCACATGCTTGCTAAACCTCACAATAGATACCCCAACTGTTTGCTGTAAGAACCAGAACTTTGGGAAGTCAGGTTTTTTTGGGGTGTGGTTACATAAGGTGCCATGTATCTCTAAATTTTGTATTGTGTTCAACCTAACTGTCACTGTTCCCTGCCCCGCCTTTCCTCTCCCCACAGTGACCATTCCCTGGAGGTCTACCTCCGGCCCACCTTCACTGATGACCGATCTGCTCCCATCTTCTACTAGCGGCCTGCTGTCCCCTTTTATCCACTCATGGGCCTTTTTTTTTTTTTTTCCCAAAAGGAGAGTAAGAAAACTGTCAACAGTAGCATGGTAGGTTGCAACAGGGCTGAGACTTGTGACTGACGTGGAACACCTCAAGGAATATGTTACACTAGTAAGAATTCAATTGCTTTGCGGTGACAATTCACTCACTTCCACAAACGTTGTCTGTCTCAGCCTGAACATTCAAGTGCAAGTGTGATAGTAGATTTTACTAGTTATTTAGATGGCACCAGTTGCAGATAAGGATAACACATAGGACTCTTTATTTATCTGCACTTCTATTTCTCTTTTTCTTCAACACTGTACATTTGAAATTTTCATTTAAGGATTATTCACATTAATGAGCAGTGAAGGCATCTGCATTTGTTTTAGGTGAGGCTTGAGGGTGAATATGAGACAGTTGCTAAGTTTTCAGTGCATCACTGTTATATGCACCTTAGAGGTACAGTATAGATTGGATACTGCCATAGATCACTAGAGCTGGACAGTTGGTGAGTAAAATGTTGCTTTTGTTAAGCCATTCAAAGTACCATCTATTTACCAGTTCTGATACAGTATACTCAGATTTTCAGTGTGGGAACGGTGCCTTCTACTGTATTATTTTTTCTTTAAACTGGCTTCATGCATTATCAACCCAATCATTCTGTAAATTGGTTTGAAGGCATATGCATCACAGTTATACATTTTATATTCCTTAAACTGTCGTTATCCCTCCCTTTTTTTTTTTTTTTTTTGCTGCTTGGCAAGCTGCAGTACAGTGAGTGTGCAAATCCACTGTACAGTAATAATACAAGAATGTTTAGAAATTTAATTCTTTCTCTAGGAATCTGTGATATTTAAGATGCCAGGTGATTAAAATGCATAATGGAGTTTTTAAAATTATTATTTTAGCTTTGAGGGAGTGGTAGCTTATCAGTTAAGGTGCAGTATTATCATAGTTCTTGATTTCTCTGTCATACACATTTTAGAGCGGAGGCATTTATCTACATTATAATGGGTGGGAGAGTTATGAAATTGTACAATAGAAAAGCGTATGTATGTGTGAGTGAGCTAAAAATGCCTCTTCAATGGCGGTGAATCAAGTTTCATTATGAAAAAACAGTTTTCCATGAATGAGTCCTTTATGCTGAGGGATATGATCGTGCTTATACTTGGGCATCAAGCTTCAAATGCATTTTTTAAAAACTTTTATATGGCTTTTATTTTCATTTCTCATGTTCATCATTGTTTGTTTGTATTGTATCTGTACTGTACTGACAACTACATACAAACTGTCCAAAATAAATCTGAATGGGCACAAACATCACTTTTTTTCCTTTAGAAAACTGCACTTCTATGACATCAAAGCAGATACAGAAACAAGAAGGGAAAAATGATTTGGATTTATTTGTTCGGGATAGTACAATAGCCGTGAGGGAGAAATGGAAACAGCAAATGATGTTACTACTGGTGCATAGACAAACCCACCTCACCTTCTCCAAAAAATGCCTGTCATGTTATAGCCAATGAGCTTTGTAATATCTCTTTGGCAAATTTGAGATTATAATCCTGAATTACATCTTTCCAAATGCTTATACAAAAATAATAACAGCGTTTCGCTTCTTACAGAACTTAAAAGGCAAGGCGAGAGAAAACAGAATTGGCACCTTGAGCTACAGCAGGAGAGGGGGAGGGAGCTGTCAATACAGCAGTAGTAATTCAAGTCTACCTGCTACATATAACAATCATACAATATATGAAATGTCATTTGTTTTTTTTGAACACCTCGAACTCAGGCATTCACCACAACTGTAATAGAATACATTATGCATGAGCCTATGCATTATGTAGATATACAAAAGATGCTTACAGATGATAACTGACATTCAACATTTACAACCAGCATGTTGACAAGATGCTGCTGAATTGCGAGGAGACACATATCCATCATTTTGGTGTCATTCTATTCCTGGAGGGATGTCATTTTTAAAACAAAGCTAATATGCCACAGAATAGTGAACATGTAGCTGGCGCTGTGGACACATACAGGGAGTATGTTATGTTTAGATATTTTTTTTTATTCCAAGATGGGGACATGTAGAGCAACAGAGCCATCCAAATAAAGACCCAGTTTGTCTGTACAAAGTGCATCAGAGAGATATGGTACCTGTAGACATACTTAATACTGTAGGTCATCATTAAGCAGAGTGAGTGATGGTGAGAACTAAGAGTTTCAACATCTTGACTTCTTGTATTGTTTCCCTTAACATAGCAATGTGAAGCCACTGATTCCCACCATCAGTGTGATTTGGACATGACATGGATTAAGGGACAAATTCAGCACCTCTAACTTCAAACACCATCACCACCACCCACGACAGTTAAAGAGAGTCAGATTTTGTGTTTGGAGCCAGGAAACAATGGTTGATGATTGTTGCATAAGAAGCTACAGTAGATTTCCAAACAGAGTTGTAACAGTCTTTAAAAATGCCAGCTCAATGGTAAGTAAGCAGATAGACCAAGGCAGCCAATGAGACAAGCAGCTATGAAACCTGTCATTTCTGTATTTATTTTTAAATCCACAAATTAAATGCCTTGCAAGGTGAGCAAGAGAAACTGATGCTGCATTGAGCAGTAGTTGTTGTTCTTTACTATCTGATAAAACTAATGCACCTTTTTCTTTTTCTGCAAACAATATCACTACATTTTCAGATCCATTTCCGTGGTTGCCATTCCAGCAGCTCTTTCATCACAAAAATTAAAACAAGAGGACACTATGTGCAAATCATCAAGGGTGTTTCACTACAATATGAGGCACTGTCTCATAAAGGGTCACCAGGGTCAGATTCCCCAAACGTCGAAAAATAAAACTCTTTAAAACATCTAGATATAATAATGCTGCTTTCTGTGTTGAGAAGGACCAGGACGCATCCTCCTACAGTCAGGGCTGTGCAGTACTCAGTCTTTTGGACTATCTTCACTGTTCCCTGTTGAAAATAATTGATGGGAAATAAGTTCTGTAGGTTTAGAATAGAAACTAACAAAATAGCTTGGGTAATACTCCACCCAAAATCTGTTTTCTTACTGTACTTCTCTGACATCAATGCAGATACTCAAACAGCTGTGTGTTTCAAAAGGTAGCGTTTAAAGATTAGCCGTTTATTCACCAAATTGTGGCTCAGTGCTGGTTACACATAGATATGTTTGCTTATGCTACAGATGTTAGAACCTAAAATACAAGCAACAAAAGTGAAGGACAACTTTTAACACCTACATTTCTAATCTATTGATGTTTTTTTACTACAAATATTTTTGGTGGAGTACAACTAAGATCATGCACTCTGAATTTTAAATGTGTAATGATTTACACATTTGAGACAGAGGTTAAAATGTCAGACAGTATTCCTGGCAAATTTCATTTAACAGAATAAAGTCAAAACTGCATATGAAAGACAGTTAATACAGACCTGTTGCTGAGCCCGTGTGGGGGTCAGACACATGTGTGATAGAGAATCGTGAGACCATAAAACGGTTGAGTGCTGCAGCTGCAGGTTTGGGAGACTCATGGCTGTTGGACGTGGATGTGAGTGAGGACTGGGGCTCAGGGATGGTCTCAGGTGAGGATGGACGGGGCTCAAACTGAAGGTTACCTTCCCATTCATAGCCTGCACCTGAGAGAACACAGACAGTCACAAATACAGTTGTGGTGGACAATCGAAGATAAACAACCAGGATTAGCCTCTGTAGCATTTTGTCCTTGACGATCTCACCCTCTTCTGAGGTGTTCCCCTCTGTTTCTTCCACACAGAAGATTTCACAAGACTGAGCTTTAAGTTCAGGTTCAGGTTGGAGCTGGTGGTCACCAGAAGGTTCCTGCCCACTGGACTCTGTTTCTGTTGGGAAGACGCAGTCAGCCAGCTCTCCTGTGGGACTCTCCTGGAAGTCAAACAAAAATATTCCTCGCATACTCAAACAATTGGATTATTTAACCATTGAGATGATGCACATTACACAACTTTGACCTATTAATGTGCCTTACCTGGTCAAAAAGGAACACTGTCACATCATCAAAAAAGGACACTGCTTTTTTCTTCGTCTCCAAATCCTCACAGAAGGACTGGGTGAGTAGGGTTGGCATCTTCAGGAGGCTACGGAGGTGTCTAGCCCTGCTGTAGTCACCTACCACCACTGGCACAGTCGTGAAATCCTCCTCGCTCTCCTCACTGTCTTCATTTTGGATGTTGTAGGTCCTCAATTCTTCATCAGACTCACTGTCATCAGAGTCATCTTCATCCTCCGCCTCCTCCAGCGGAGCGCTTATGTCTTCTCCGCACAGCTCCAACAATGATGAGGATGTGGACAGGTCAACAGGGCCATTGGATACCCCACATAAACTGTCCTGTGAGCCACACTCCTCTGCATCTATGTCCTCAAAATCATCCGCATTTATTCTTACACCCTCCCTACTGTCCTCTGTTTCCTCATTGATGGAAGTGAATTCAGGAATCTCCTCCTCCTCTGTGGTCCCATCACCATTTTCATTCTCTTTAGGGACCTCATCTTTGCATTCATGTATGGTGGATTCAGAAGGCAAACACTGGGTAGGGGAGCAGTCTTCTGTGCTCCTGTTACTCCCTTCATTTTTAGCTGGGGCCTCTTGGGCAGTGGAAGAGGATTCAGACCCAACTGAGGTGCTCAGCTCTGAGGGAGGCTCCTCTCCTGAGTGCTCTGTCTCCAGTCCAAGATCATCATCTGCAGGGGCCGACTCTTTGGTCAGGCAACCACCCATCTGTGGAGGAAATGGGGACAGCATGGACAAGCCAGGGGTGGGAAGGGGATGGGGTGTGCTGGGGTCAGTCTCTGACAGATTAATTACAACACTTTTGATGTGTCTCAGATTTGTTAAATGCTCCTCACTGAAATGCCTTTTGATAAGTTCATCATCACTGGTAGAGCTCACTTTCTCAGCACGGAGGTCATGGTTTCTTGGACCTGCAAAGAACTTGATGCCTTCCTCTTCAGGGCTCCTCCTCTCATTTTCAGCATCATAGTCAGAGAAGTAGGCAGAGTCCCTGTATGTGTTCTTATCAGTCACGGTCTTTAACTGTAGCTCTGAGGTGCTGGTGGAAGTGCACAGCCTCTGGCCTAAACCCACCTGCAGAACAAGCTCAGGCTCTCCACCCAGGGGATTTCCGAGCTCTTTAAAGAAAAACTCTGGAGATTCGTTGTTCTCTGTGTCATAGCCACTGTCGAGGGATTTGGGCAGGGTGGGAGTATTGAAGGGATCAGGGCTGAAGGCCTGATCACAGGGGCTTGTCATTGATGAGGACATGTTAATGGCATCTAGAGATTCAGGAGTTCCCTCTGGATTCTTCAGTGGGCTTAGCTCTTCCTCCTCTACCTCAGCATAATCTAGGTTGAAGTCGGCAAAGATACCTGATGTAATATCTGCAATGTCATCATCGTCATCCTCACTGCAGTGACCAAGCTCAGCCGGGCTGGATTCCCTAACCACAACCCCACTATCCAATGCTCTGCAATTTTCTGACGTGTCTGTATAATTTAGCCTCTTATCTCCCAGACCAACAGACATTCCCTTTGAAACCCCCTCCCAAATTTTACCCTTCTGCTTGTCTGACAAAGCTCCTCTTTCCTTATCCTTGAAAGAGCAAGGGGATTTTATAAAGCTTGCCTCAGGTATCATCGTAGGCTCACAGTACAGTCTCTCTCCATTAAGCAACAATTGGTTTTCATATTTTCCCTCCATTTTTCCATCCTCTGTACTTCTGGCATTAATACTTGAGATGGTAAGAGAACTGATATTTCTTTGATTTTCTGCAGCCAGGTTCCTTTCCACTTGAGTGACAGCTTCCTCTCTGTCTTTGTGACATAAGTGAATGTATGAAGCCAGTTCATTGGGCATTATAGCAGTGTTACAACTGGTGTCTCCTGCTTCTGCCTCCAAAGTGGCAGATGACCTGGAGCTGTGGAAGGTCCTGGTGGTGGCCTTGGTTAAAGACCATAATTCTGTTGTGTTAGTGTGAGCAGTATACTGAAGGTCCAGATAGCTGTCATGCCCACTGCCCGTCTGCCTACTGTCAAACCTCAGGCTATTATTGTTTGCAGAATGGTTTGAAGTCCACTTAGTCAGCTCTCCCTCAGAAAAAAGGTCATCCTCAATGTCTTCACCTCTCCGCTGGCCCACCAGCAGGCCGCCATCTGTTCCTACATCGATGCTAACATGGTTAACAATGGATAGTGTCTTTCTGAAGGGACCCATCATACCATGGCAGCTTTCATTAACCATGCCACGACCTGTGTTTGCTTCAAGGTAGGGATCGCAGAACCCTAAGCTGGGGCTGCTAACTGCTTGTGACAAACTGCGTGTGTTTTCTAGCTGCCCCACTGAGTGGACAAGGTTTGATCGGGACTCTGGTGATGTATCCAGTTCAGACACACAGGACTTTTGGCATTTCTTGTGTGACTGTTCACTGTGGATTGTGCCAACGTGATTGGTTGGAAAGCAGTTGTGGGCTTGGTCTAACTTTACAGAGCTGGTGTTGGATGTCTGTCTCAGCAGTGGCCCCATTGTTAGTTGGACAGTGGGGCTCGAATCGGAGTCATAGGCAGCAGATTTGCTGTTGTCAGCAGTTGACCAGTAAGCACTTGGTGCTGCCATGGATGAACCAGTGTGACTCTCAGAGGACAACCTACTGTTGCTGGCTTCCAGTCCTGGACTGTAGTCTACAATGCTGTCATCCAGGTTAACATTACACTCTACTGGCTCCTCTATACGAATATAGTACTCACTGCTGACAGAGGGGCTGTGGGCGCTCAATACAGGGACTACACCTGGGCGTTCGGGTTCATAATAGGAAGGGGATACGCTTGAGGTCAGGCTGTCAGTCTTGCAACCCCCTGATGTGCTTCCTTTGCTTGAATAATAAATATCCTGATAATGTGGGTTCCCCTGGCCCAGTGGCCCACTGGTGGAGGAGGAGCAGTAGGGCTGCTCAGCTCGGGCCTGCTCCCACTTGTACTCAAAGTTAAGACCATGGCTGGTCTCTGTAACAGTCAGTAGGTCATCCACTGTGTCAGAGTGGAAGCTGTCGGAGAAGTGCTCCAGGAGGGGGAAGGAGGATGAGGCAGAAGAGGCCAGCTCCACCGCCTGAGTTTGATCTGCACTGGAGGCATTAACTGAGGCAGGTGTAGGGGTCAGGACTAGAGCTGTGGATGCAGCTGTGTGGAAGGTACTACCAAGCAAGTTGGGTCTCAAGGCATTCCAGCGTTGTTCGAAGTCTTCCTCTGCCTCACTGGAGCCTTTGGCACACAAGTATGTGACCAAAAGATGCACTTCCTCACTGCTGGGTCTCAGCTCTGGCTGCAGCCAGCAGAACAGCATCACCTCATACCTGGACAGAGAAAGAAATTATCTGAGGTAAAAGATGTTTGAAGACAAACAAATTTATAGTATGTTACTATCCTTAAGCTTGCATAGAAAAATACTTATTCTGAGAATTTCTGGTTTTAGTAATTTATTTAAAGGAGAATTTAAACAATGTATTCTAGTAAAACCATAAGAGAAAATAAAAATAACTTTCAGCACTTTAACAGCATCTTTATGACACTAGCCTATAACAGAAGGAGTATACTATGTACTATAAGGAGATGTAGGATGTTTACGTTCCTCCTTCTGTTTGGCACCAAGTACATTTCGTTTAGTGAGGAACAATTAAAAAGAAAAAAAAAACTCTTATTTGGCTGGCTTCCCAGTTAAAGATGAATGAGGTGATTAAACTCTGGTCGATACCAAGGAGATCATAAAGAACAGGGAGAGCATTGATCATCTGTGCCTGCTAGCAAAAAGAAATATTGCTCTAGTGGACTGGTGCATCATTACAATCAAACTGATTTTAAAAAAAGCCTAGTCAGAAATTAGATGGTCAGTAAGATTCAAAGGCCTAGTAATATCTAAAATGTACATTTCGTGGAATCAAGACATATAACATGTCAGCCTGTGTATGTAATTGTATAGTATGTGTGGGCACACAGCTACTGTCTTACCAGCGCTCAGCCAGGGGGAACTGGAGCTGGGGTTTGGGTAGCTTGAGCTGCTGTTCCTTCACAGCATATGTCAGCACCTGCCGGTCAGAGTACTGTCTGTACGGCTGATTTCCCAATTCAAACAGCTCCCACACAGTCACCCCTAATGACCTGGAACAGGCAAAACATTAATGTGTGTTGACTGGTCATATCACACATATGGTCAAGTTTCAAACTAACTGTTCATTTCATAACCTACCTAATGTTATGTCACAAGTATCTTTGGCCTGTGCATATATTTAAGGAGTTCCACAATCAAAGAAGACCAGATCACAGAAAAACCACACTAATACTGAAAAAAGCCAAACAGTAACCAACGTTTCAACTGGTTGTTACTGGTTAGTGCATGTGACTGACAAAGGTGAAGCTGGTATTTTAGTGTTATCAAAAATAAATCTTGTAATAATATTTGTTATATATATTTCACCATAGATTGCTGCTTTTGGTTTGGTCAACGACCAGCAGGTTTCCATGGACCTCATCTATGAGCTCTGGTGCAATCCAGCGCAGGGGCACCCAAATCTGGTCTTGTGTTATATAATAGTCATCCTATAGATGAAAAGAAAGATTTCAGTACTCACAGGGTGATAAAATAATTAGCAGTCATTATCAAAAAAAAAACCAAACAGTCTGACCTTGTATTGGCTGTGAGAAAGGCCATAATCTCCAATCTTAACTGACATTTCTGAAGTTAGCAAGCAGTTCCGCAGTGCCAGGTCACTGTTGGGTGAAAGAAGATGAACTTTTCTAAAACAATGCAACTATTGTGTATAACCATGACTTTATTTCATACTGCATATTTTAAAGTGCTTCTGCTTAATGTACTGCATTATTTTATTACTTCATACTGTATGAATGTGGGCCTTTACAGATTTTCTCCTTGCTAAAAGATACAGTATTGTAATGTCACTGCATTATGATTAACCTAATGTAGCCACAGCATTAATTAAATTGTAGCATTATGTATGTACATTAGCAAACAGTATTGTGCAGTTTCTACTCACCTGACGATCTAAAGACAGACTAAACTAGAGTAAGTCACTTTGTTTAATCTCACCTCCTGCGCAAAAAAGGAGCTTTATAGCCTGGCAGCCACCACGTGGCTAAAAGAGAGCGAGAGGGGCTCACCCCCGGCAACAAAATCACTGATGCTGGAGTTTGTGACAACTACTCAGGCAGCACCAGGATGTTGTTGCTGGGAGAGACCAGAAGGAGGCACACAAACCTTTCAGATGGATTCTTCCTTTGAGGAGCATTAATGTGGCTGATTAAGGTAAAACAGAGCTAGACCAATTCACATACTGTACCTATGTATAAAGTTGTATTTGTGCAGGTGCATAAGCCCCGAGGCAATATCACAGGCCATTCGCTGGAGGATCAAGGGGTCAGGAGTTTCCGAATCAGCTGCCCGACAACTGCGGAGGTAACTCTTCAGGTCACCCTGAGAGGAGAGAGGAAATAAATGTCAGTTTATAAATATTGCAAATAACACTTCAACAGAGTAAATAATGAGGATTATGTGAAAGACTAAAACAAAATTGCATCCCACCAGAGGGCAAAACTCCATGACTAGCAGATAAGGAGTAACCTCAGAGCACTGTGCCACACACTGCAGGAGGGCAGGATGCTGGAGGGTTCTGGTAGAGGAAACAGGATTTATGTAGGTATGAATGCACAGAGATCATACATACAACAAACAATCTGATCATTCATTTACACTGTTTTACTTCTATGTGGTGCTACTCATAGGCTGAAGGGCTGTGCTGTGAGATCTCTAACCGATATGGCTGGACCTCCTCTAGGAACTGCATCTGTTCCTGGACACTGGCACTGGCCTTCAGTTCCTTCACTACCACCTGGGTGGTGCTGAGGCCTGCATTAACCTCGCCCAGCAGAACCTGAGAAATATAAGGGAGGGTGGGGTATAACCAATTTTAATGTGGTGTAGTTAGCCTCAAACAGAAAACTGTAAGGAATTTACTATGACTGAATTTCTTCTCCCATGGAATCAACACCATGCAAACCCTTAGCCTGACTAGAATGAGATCATAACCACATTACCCTCACATTCCACAATGGGTGGAAAGCATGTTAGAGTACAGTTGGTACCAGTAAGGACAATGCATATGGAAAAAAAAAGCATGTTTTACCTTGCCAAACCAGCCATGTCCGATCTCTTTAAGATAGAGCAGACTATGGCGGCCAAGGTCTGAGGATTTCAACAGCTGGACTGGAAAGGGACAGTAAGAAAGACATAAGATTACTTTCAGACAGGAAAAGATGAGACTTTTATAGTTGGAAAGAAGTGAGATAAAAAGATTTCTGAAAAAAGAAAGGCTTTCAATGAGAAATAAAGTTGAAAAAGAATAGAAATGGAGCCCTACAGAGCAGGGGACAGGACATATTAGACAAGACAAAATAGAAACCCCTCTCAGCCAAACAATAAATGTACAACTTCTTAAATAAAAGATGCATCACCTAAGGAAATATTGCCTGAAGACAAATAAATGCAAATATATTACTTTCCAGCTAAATAATAAGGAAGCTTGCACTCAAGACATACAGATTCATTACAGAGACAAAGAACTAGACTGCAAATTACAGCAAGCAGTGCACAAAATCAAATACCTCCATGGATTCTCATATTTCAGGAATGGAGATGTTGATGGTGAGAGGAAAGACGATGATGATGCCGGAGCAGCGGAGCGGCCAGCCACTCTGAGCACCGTTACAACAATTGAGTCCGAGTCTGGGATGAAGTACTGGTTCAGAGTGTGAGAACCAAGAGCCCGTGGCCCCAGACACAACCCCAGGCATCTTAGCCTCATTGTGCGTATGTGAGAAAGAACCCACGGTCGCAGTGTATGTGTGTGTGTGTGAGAGCCTCGGCAGGATTTAACCCTCCGAGCCCTCGCACAGCTGAACAAGCTTGCCACGCTGCCTCTCCCCGTCTGCACCGAGCTCATCCTCCAACTGGGACACACACAAAACACACATACTGTCCTCATCTGGAGTTTTCCAGCAGTTGGGCAAACAGCGAAATCCTCAGTTCCTGTACAGACTACATTTAAATCTACAATAAACAGAGCGAGATAGAAACGTGTCATAGCTTCAAGTTAATGGACCGATCTGTCAGCAGGTCAACACAAGAGTTCTGAGGAGGACTTCTGCCTGGGCCTTGAGATCTTCTGGTCAGGTATCACGCCCAATGTGACCAACACGCATGTTGGTAGTGTGCTGTTTGACGCGCCAGCTCTGTGTGCAGCTTCAAGACACCCAGTAGTGACATAAGGCCCACATAATAACCTCCTGTGACCATGGACAGCAGCATTCCTCAGCCAAACAAGACACAAACAACACTCTGTCAGATGCAGAAAAGACCTCTGTCATACACACTCACCACCCCATCTCAAGCCCCCCCACCCCCTGTTCTTAGGTCCTGGTGCATGCCACCACCCTTCCTCTGTCTCTCCTCATTTTGTCACAGACCCCTCACTGTATTCTTCTCATAATGCCAGCCCTCTGCTGGTGCGTTCCATGGACATTTCAGCCCAGCCTTACGCTCACCCACTGACCAGCCGGCCTAAATCAGGGCCATTGTTTGGCTCGCTCACTCACATGCTCACGCTGCATCTCCTGGTACCCAGTGCACCAAACAGTCACTCATATGCAGACTCACACTAAACCCATTCTCCACTGGAACCCCAGGCAGGGGTTGTCAGGGTAATAGCAAACCCACACTTCTCCACCCCAACCCCGGAGCACCCACCACCCCTCGCAGATGGCGAGAAAGAGAGAAAGAAATTAAAATCTGGTATGCTTCCAAATGTAAAATATCTGAGCGTGAGTGTGCATTCCTGTCCTACTCATGGCATTCCCAACGAAGATGGTAGGGCCCAACAGGACTGTAGGATCAGTGGGCCCGTGGAATGATACACACACAATCGCTTCACACACTCACTTTGATGTATCGAGCCTCTGTAGTGGGTTTACGTGACCTCTTGAATAAAAGATTATAGTGACAAGTGAAAAACAGGGCTGTCAGATCACTGGCAAACATTGTACTATATTAGAATTACATGTGGCTCCTATAGAATACTCCATTAAACTATGTAGCTGGTGTTTTTGTTCAACAATCCATCACTAGGCTCATGTGCATATTGGTGTAGGGTGTTGTGCATGATGTGAATATGTATGGATGAACCTTTTCAGTCCTTCACCTATAATTAGTTGGTTGAATATGAGCTCAGTATTGCCATTTCCTGTCCTCTCATTCATTTCACATTTCCATGCTTATTATTTGTCAGATATTGGCAAAGCAATATAAATGCTGCAAAAGTTGTATATTTTTACTTTTTTTTCCCCAATATGTAAGTGTGCACAATACATACAGGAAAAAAGCTAATATAAATAGCAGCATGTTTCACTGTCTTTACACAAAAATAGAGGAATAACCATGAGACTAGTCACGGAACTCAGTGAAATGAGACATTCTCTCTCTTTCATGATCGTCTCCTATTGCCATTTATCCATTCCTCACCCTGCAACACCTGGGCCAATCATATAGCGGCAGCTATGGAGAACAGAGAGGAGGCTAGTGATTGGCTGCGAGCCTGAGGCTGCCTTGTGCAATCATTACTGGAGCACACATCTTAGGATGGAGAGCCCAAACTCACCTCCCTTCTGGCTGAGCACAGTGCAGCGCAGACAGCCAGTGAGTCATGCAGGGAGAGGCACATTGAGCACCCGGGCTTGTGTATGAGATACACACACACACACAACACATACATGCACATAAACATTTTAACAGGCTGGGTTTGAAGCAGAATGACCTGAAGAAAAACAAACAGGTCACACAGCACTGCAGGAAGGATCATGGACATAGAATACTAAACAAACACAACATAACAGTGATGTGTTCTGAAGTACTGCACTGAAGTACTCTGGATTATGAAAGAATCAAGTAAAATAGAAAAACATGTCACACTGGATTCATCTTTGCATAAGGTAACACAAAATAGTGTACAGTTGGGTTAGGTCAGATTCCTTCCACTCCGATGGTCTGTTCTCCACATACAATAAGCAATGCAGTACTGCAGTAGGTTGACTTCTAAATGCATTACACAGTGGACAGATGTCTGTCCCTTGTTGAGGGAGAAAGGGAGGCAAGAAAAAACAAGACATATAATACAAGATCAATTTAAAAGAAAAAGCTCTACTAACTAAGATATTTCATAATCCATTTGTGTTACTGTATACTCCTAAGAAGTAACAACTTGTTTTAATGGTCTGTTTTTCTGGCAGAAATTCATGCTTCCCAAGAAGCTGGGAATTAATACTGAGATATGTACACTGTAGAAAAGAGAGAAAAGCAAAGAAGAGAGCAGAAATACAATGAAAAGCATCAGGAAATAAAGCAGCAAGTTAGAGGAAAACAGAAAATTAAACTCAAGGTTCAAGTAGATGTGCGGATGTGTAGTGTCTTACTGGATCTGCCAGGCTGTTTGGAGACAGGCAGGGAGACCTCAGTGAGGGGAAGGATGTAGACTTCGGGGCCATTCTGGGAGGAAGACGAGGCCAGAGCGGAGAGATCTGCCTGGTACTCCTCTCCTTCAGTGTTGTCAAACTCCTGGTGCAAACACACACGCTGAGATTAGTCACCCACTCGCAGCCATCCCACCACTGAGATAGTGGGAGACAATGGCTCAACTGTGAGGCCATTCAAATGTACTGAGGCACATCCACCTACTGTAGCTATACATAAGCAATGTACTGTGTGGGTCATTGCAAAGGCGGTGTAGGGGTGCACACTAATGTGCACGGCCACTCAAACTATATGCAAAGCCCTTCTTTTTTGTGCCAATAAATCAACACAACTTCACATACATGGTTATACTTTGCAGTTTTTGTTTGTACAGAGGACCTCTTGTTGTGCACATTTGGGAAATTACATCACCATTTACATCATGTCAAAAATATCTCAGAGGAGACCACTGGCCTGATTATTTTGAGCTACATGATTTAAACTATGCAGTTACATTTGCCAGTATACTGTACATGTAGAGTCCAAGTTGAAAGTTTTAAAGTATTATAAAGTGCAACTTATTACTCAACAATATTGCATAATTACACAAAGTACCTGCTCTGGATTGTGATCAATAATAAGAAAAATGGGCTTTGAGACTAGAACTTCCCATTTAGAGTTTCCTCCATATGCAACCATGTACAGTAGATGCAGTTACATCCTCTACCTTTATGTTGTAAAGGTTATTTATATTTAAGTGTCTGCATTGCTTTTAAATAATGGGCAAGATAAAGTGGCAGCTCTCATCAGCTATGGAGAAAATAACTCTGGTCCCTTAAATGCAGATTTACCCCCCTGCTCTCCACCACTCATGCCAAGATGGATGAGGGTGAAAGGGACTGGAAAACTGACCCTCATTCTTTCCATCCTCTGTTTTGCACTATGAATCTGTTTATCCCTGCTACTCTTCTTTCAGCCCCCATCCATTTCTGCTCCTCAGTCTGCTGCAGTGCCCTTGCTGTAGTGTGAACCTATAGCATCTCTCTCTCTAAAGCCCCATACTGTACTGTATGTGCAAAGAGTGCTGATCCTAAACCAAAAGGTAGGCTGAATGACCTACACCAACTTCACTGTGACATACTGCAGAGCAGGAAAAGGAGACGTTTGATTCTTTGCACAAACTAGAGAAAATTATTGCCCTGTCTAATATTCTTTCCCCCATATAGATTCACAACCTGATGATCTGTCATTGCTTACTCACAGTAGACATTCTAACACAGAGACATGGATTAATATTCAGGCTACAAAAAAAACAAAACAAAACAGCATCGTAGAGGAAGACGCACAACCAAAGAAAACAGTATGCAAACAGTAGACACATTACATAGTCTGCAGCATGAGGTTATGTAGATCACAAAGTAGGTTAAGTAAATTACTGTCAGGGTGAGTCAAGATTAAACAACTTCATGAGCTCATAAGAGTCTTCAAGTCCGTACAGTTGCATTATCTTTACATATATATATATTTTTTAATTACGTTCCTTTAATTCTTTAAGTCTGTTTGGGAGCAGTGCAACCTTTGCTCAGCAGCTCTGGTCCCAGTGTACCTTCAAAACAATTAACCAATCACTGAGTATGGTTGAATCCCATAGATTCACATTCAGTATTTGCTGAGAATTCTCAACAAACTCTATTCATTTATTGGGGAAAAAACCAAACACGCATGCTGCTGTGTCTGTGCCTCTAACAATGGAAACAACACACCGATAGGGCTGCATCTGACATTTTACTTTAATGCTACTGCACAAAAATAAATAAATAATGTTGTATGAATATGTGTAATTAAAAAATGTTTCCTTATAAAAGAGATTCCTGGGCAGCAATAATAAAAAACAAACAAACAAAAAACAAAAATGCAGCTCTGGGCAAATAGGAAACTGGATCTATACTCAACAACCAGCTTCACTCTCGTTCCCACAGACTCACAGCACCAATAACTGGCCTGTGTGAACAGCAGCAAGCCAGAACAGGGACATACATCATAAAACCTAAATGTCACACCTCTACAAAATTATTAATAATGAATAATAAATGCCTAGGGCACAATGTTAATAAGCAACAAAGTAGACTGAACTAAAATGTATTTATATGGCTTCATTAACACAACATGAATGAGTGAGTGAAGCAAACATACAAACTGTATAGAGACCTACTGTGACTAAGATTACACAGCACTGCCCTCAGTATAAATTATTTAATATTTCCTTTTTGGCATCTTTTTTATGTTTTAGTGTAACGTGAAAAATCTCTTGAGCGGAGGTCTTCAAGTCAAACATGTCCTACCACAATCAATCTTGTTAGCAGTTTCTTAGACTGTGGAAATCAGACTGGCTGTATTCATCCATCCATCCATTCCCTGGCTAATGAACTATTACCCATAACAAGCCTATCTCCCACTTGCATCAACTACACAGGTAAGGAAAAAATAAAAAGTGAAGAGGAAACAGGCTAAAATAAGGAAGGAGGACAGTGAACGAATGGGTTACAGGCTGGATTAATATAAAATACTTGAATGGTTTGGGGTGTTTGTGTGCATTTACATGTGTCATAAAACAGCAATGTGTGTACAGGGGCATGTGTGTGTGTGTGTGTGTGTGCGTGCGTGCGTGCGTGTGTGTGTGTGTGTGTGTGTGTGTTTCTCATTCAGGAAAACCATCTGCCACTCTCCCCAGAACGAAATGTGAAAGCGCACACCTGGCTGTGAGTCAGTGTTGCATAGCTCCCAAGAGAGTCTTCAGATTAGAAAGCACTTAATACCCAGCCTCATACTATACTCCAGTAAGAGCTCCAAGATGGAGAGGAATAATGAAGCTTTTTGGACAGTACAAAGATGCAATCTTACAGTCCCACATGAAAGCACACATTACAAGTGAGCTACTGAGTGACAACCTGCTGCCAAAGACCAGGATAAAGAGTGGGAACCATTTGTGTAACATTTGCTCTAAGACTAAGAGAGCCAAAAAAATAAATAAATAAATAAATAAAATATGAATATAAACCAGTACACCAGCTTCTCTTTTGTAGAACTACAATGAGCTGTGATCAAGAAAACCAGCATATATTGTATTTTATTTGCTAAAGTCATAATCTCTTACTGGTTTTTAAATATTTTGCATTCAAACTGCCTGAAAGTTGTGTTACCCTTACCATGAAGATGGCTTGAGACACAGAAACAACATCTGTAAAGGAAACCTGTGCCTTTTAGAGTTCCCTTTCAAGAGGGAGAGTCTCAATAATTATTTTGTAAAACTAGACTCATCTCTTAACCTATATGTCTATAATAAAATAAAACTAGCGTATGTGCTAAAACACCATGCTCCTACTCTCAGTGGTTCCAACTGCCCTGCTGAAGTGCTTTTCCAGCTTGAGAGAAGTTTTGTTTGTAAACTTTCACTCTCTGATAACATGGTGCTGTAAGACAATAGCGTTATATTGATGTGTCAACCACGATAAGGCTGCGGTTGACAAAATGAATTACTGAAGTGCTGTTTTAGCAGCTGGAGCAAACCTCCTACCATTATTCTTCTTGCATTAAAATACAGGCGGGAGGAAAGCGGACACAGACCTACACCTCTGCTATTCTTGAAGGTTATTATAATACACCTTCACATAATGAGGCAGAGCCTGACAGACAGACATGGGCTCACACACATGCACACACAGAAGAAAAGTCCAGGAGTTGTTAATGGTGCCTCTCTATGCTGTGCTCGTTAGTGTTATCCCTGCAGCATCTACCTACAGTACTGCAGGTCATTATCAGTATGAACAGTGAAGCACAGATCTCATTCTCCACACATACATAAACAAGCTGGTCTACTCTCTAATCAACAACAAAAAGCCAAACATGGTTTTCCTCCCCTCTAATTAATCTGCATAAGTGATCTTAACTGAATACTCCACCGCTAAGTCGAGACTGTAATTTATCCATTCTCCGGCTAAAAAGAATTAGTAACATTAAAATTCATGGGCAAATTGAAAATACGCTCCAGTGCCAATGCCATAACATGAGCAGCATGTTAATGACTCTGTTGGTCCTCATCAGCTGCTCAGTTCAGTGCTGAGGTTTGACACAGCATGCTCAGTCATGCTGGCAGCTGTAGGCAGCACAGAGGCAATGTGTGCCAGTCCAGGATGGGTAAAAGTATTAGACTACATCACTTACACACAATGGGGCAATTGTCAGCATAAGACCTCACTATCTACAGTATGTATAGATTATGGAGTATTTATCCCCGAGTATCAGCTCTAACACAAAATAATTGCACAGTAAGTGTTTCCTCTAACAAGCCGGGTGCATTGGTTATTCATTCAATTATTCAGTCAACAGCAAAATAATTGGCATCTATTCTGATTTAAGTAACTTTTAAAGGATAAATGTCAAACAGTTGCTGGTTTCTGCCTCTCGAACAGAATCACTTTGGATTTTGGACTGTTGATCAGACAACAAGACATTTAAATATGTCACCTTAATTAAAAACAATCATTTCTTATAGTTTTGTGACATTTTAAACACAAAACAATTCATCAAGATGGTAAGCTGCACATTAACCAGTGGTGGAAATTGTTAATTGCAGCCCTACATTATTACTTTTCAAATTAAATTCAATGTGCATCCCACAAGACTTTTTGTCTAACGTTATCCCATTTTTCATAAGTAACTTGCAGACATTCACATTCCCTTCCTCACTGTGGCATCTGTGCACATACTGTAGTCCAACAGTTTGTGCTCTTCTCACCACTTCCACTAGGGGAAAGCATTGAGCTCACCTTGAAGCCTATGTCTCCCTTCTTGCAGCAGAGGCAGGCCAGCATGAGGAAGACGAAGGTGAAGAGGCCAGAGAAGGAGACGGCTACCACCGCGAGAGATGAAGGCCACGATAGCTCGCTCAGGGGAGCCCCATCTGCAAAATAGCAAGATATTGACAGTTCCAAAAGGGTGGAACCAATCAGACAAACAGAAAAAACATACAGGAAATTAAAATCCAAATACAGATAAAGATGATTTGTATGTGAATATATGCACAGATAATTTGTTACTGTTTTATTGGCAGCTTGATGAAAGAAGCATGTGACATCATTTGTATTCTCCTTTTCTTTTTGTATTTCTCCTTTTCACATCTACAGATTGTGTGAGTCTTAAATAGGAAGCAGGCCCCTGCAGACTAATTACAGTAGTTACTATGCACTCTGAAAAAGTTTGAAACCACACATGTACACAATAAAATTATGTTTGATTGCAATGGATTAAAAAAAAAAGCATTCATTCAACTGTAATGTTTCATTTGAGTGTTTGACCAACAAATAGAAAGCCCATTGTGACGTGTGTGATGCACACAGTATGTGCATCCCACACATCACAGTTCATCAGCATTAGCTAAGGACAGAACAAAGGGTCAGATCCCACTGTTTGGATCCATACAATAAGATTTAAAACTTCTGCCAGCACAGGTTGAAAGATGGTAGGTAAGAAAGAGCGAGGGAGAGCAGAAAGGTTGAAAGAACCACAGGAGACGTTAGAAACACAAATGTACAGAGACACAAAACTCACTAAATCCATCATGACCCCATATTTCTATACCTGTAAAGACCTCACTGACAAAAGCCTAATTCCATAAACTATCCTATCCTTAGCCCTTTGATATTTTTTATTTCATCAATAATTTGATCCATCTTGTAGAGAATAACCAGCTACATTGATTTTCACATCAAGACCAACTGCATTCATTGTTAATCAAACACTTGTCCACCTGTACCATTAGAACAATAAATAGTTAAGGGACTTGACCTCAATCAATGAAACACTGGACACTAAGTGGTTATTATACTAGACCACTATCCACTGAAAGCATTACAGTAGCGCTCCATTGGGAGTAATATGGAGAGCTTTATTGTAACCTCCATCTCTGAAGACACCTCTAAAACGATACAACATGCATATATTCATATTTAATAAGTCACAATAAGTTATTGGAGCAGTGACTTTCACTTACCTACATGTTTTATGTAATACTGTTTAGTAATAGTTTTGTCATACTTTTTAATTAGTCACTCTGTGCTACCTGTACCCTGCTTGCTTGTGGGTGGGTACTTTTCCAGCTCAGTGAATGAGACTCAGCGGTCCTGACCCATTTGGCTGTGGGGAACACACTCTCCCAGACGTGACGGCTCCTGCAGCCCAAATGGCACCACTGCAACCTAAGCTTGACCCTAAGGCCACAAAGCCTATAGTCACGCTTGGACATGCACCCAGCAGGCGGACAATGCAGAGTGACGGGCACAGCACCTCCAGGTTCCAACTTGAAGCATAGTTTAAGACCTATATGCACACACTGCATTGTGCATGTGTGTGTGTGTGTGTGTGTGTGGTGGGTGGGTGGGCACTGACCTATTAACATCACCATGGTAACAACTTCACTGGCCAATTACAGTGCGATAAACTTCATGTCCCCTCCTTCTTACCCTACTTATAAAAGAAACACTGGCGCCACATCCACTCTGTGTGTTTGTGCAGTGACAGCTTGCTAAGAGAAAGATCGAGAGAGAGAGAGAGAGAGCGAGAGAGAGAGAGAGAGAGAGAGAGAGAGAGAGAGAGAGAGAGAGAGAGAGAGAGTGAGTGAGTGAAGTGGAGGAGAAGGACATTACCAAGCTAAACCAAGCAGTGCCCTTTCTGGATCCACCACATACCACAACACACAGTGAGAGGGTGATGACAGGACACTGTGGGGAGGCCAATAGGGAACATAGCGATGATGTTTTCTTTCAGATGTGAATGTTCACAGGTTGTGTTCACTCACTGTGGCATCCTGGTCAAGCAGTTCAAATTTACAACCAGACATATGCGTCTTCCCCTGTACTATTACCACTACAAGTATCACTGGGGCGACTGTGGCTCAGGAGGTAGAGCTTCTCCAGTCTACATCCAAGTGAGCAAGAACCCCAAGCTGATCCCAGTGATATCGCCAGTGTGAGAGAATGTGTGCACAAATGGATGAAAGGGGAAATAGTGTAAAGCTATGAGTGCATGTCAATGTGTAGAAAAGCGCTATATATTTTCTATTAAATAGCTACATTTCCAGCACAGTCTTCAACCACGGCATTCAACCATTTAATGGAAGTTGTCAAATCTTTTTTTTTTAATCTGCTGCATATAAATTACCTCGAACCTACAGATGGATAGATGATTGGATGTGAAGAAGGAAAAAGAAGCAGCGTGTGCAGATGGTGCCAGAAGCAGTGATGACACATGCTGAATCAAAGGGCATGGTGACTCAGGGCTTGCTGAAGTACACAACATAAACACATACACACACATTGTAATTTCTGAAGGAGACCATTAAGTGGGCTGTTGTGATGTACACGAACTGGGGCTGATCAGTGGTTCTAGTTTCTGTTTGTCATCACTAAAGACTGCAGTGTCGAAACAAAACATGTTTTAAAGAATCTGCGCTAGAATTTGAAAAATGCACAACTATTTATATATTGTATACAATCTAGTCCACTTCCTCCTGCTGGTTAATACCACAGGGCCTCATTCATCGTGACAAGCTGCCAACCAGTTATCTTAAGTTGATGCTGAGATAACTGGCAATTGTCAAGCTCAAGCTACTACAGGCACTTCAAGCAGATGGTAAACACAGCCCTGGAACAATGAACTTATTTGTGTCCCTTCCACATGTTTTATTTTTTGATGTTGTGGTGCAGCAATATCTGATTAAGGATCAGCACCTGTAACCAGGATACAGTCTGTGTTAGAACAAGGCAAGGAGCCATATTGGTAGGGCTGTGTTGTTTTACAGTAGGTACCAGTAAGACCATGGCGTACTGTCCAGGAAGTCCATCAGAGTAAAACATCTCAGTTTAAAGGTTTATCAGATAGTTTAGAAAGGATTGTCTAAGAATAACTGAACCACTCTTGAAAGTTATTACAGCAATAATTACATTATCTTTCACTGTGGTGACTGTGACTAGAAATATAGCACTCGTGTTACAGAGCTATCAATCAGGAATATGCTTGCATGTATTTGATTAGTTAATGCAGCGCCTTGCTGAGTGTGTGTGTTGAGGCAAAACACTGAGCCTGCACCCTATGGGTCCACACTAGTTGTACTAACACAGTGGTCTCATTCCAATGAATAATGAAGGTGCATTTTTTCCCCCCAGTGATGTTCTATGTCTCTACATGACCTAAGTCCTCAGCAAATCTCTGTCTGTTCAGGAAAGACAACAGAACATTTTGTTTGAGGTGCAAGCACCTGCCAAAGTAGAGGAGTGCAAGTATATGCAATCGGTTCCAGTACTGCCAGTGAAAAGAGAATTGAGATTAAAAAAAACCCACAAAAAAACAAAGCTCTTGACTTATTGGTTAGTCTTCTTTTCAACCATAAGCTTTGGCTAGAGATCTGGGTAGTAATTTCCAGTAAAAGGGAGCTGAAATAAAGTTTTCACCTGTGATTTTGATCTTAAATCACTGCTGCAGTGAATAGAGGCAGTGCACATACCTTGTCAGCACCTTACAAGTACAGTACAGTACAGTATGTAAAGTCAGTGGCTGGCTGGGTGGAGACTCGGGGGCAGACAGAGCTTTGGGAATCCCCAGGATAAGCTGACGGTGTCTCAGGTCATGCTTTCACCACCAGAACCATGTTTGAAAATAAGTTCACTGATGGAAGACTAACCACATCTACATCCTATACATGCAGTCACAAATGGAATACACCCCATAGCAATGTTTAGGCAATTTACATGTGTGCACAGAATTACAGCATTATTACTGAATTAACCCCTGTGCTTTGCATACTGTAGTTATGGTTACTACAAGAGAGAGATCAGATAGTTTTAAATCTGCATTGACCACAAGAAAAGCTAATATGACCATCCAGAAGATAATCTGTGGCACTATTTTTTCCCCCGAGCGTGACCACTGAAGAATCCATGTCTGAGGAACTGTGAGAAAGCCACAACCCGGGGCACTCCATAAATATTTGAGAAGCACACATTATTTCACCAGCTACACAGTGAAACAGAAATACAGTAAAGCACTTACTCATACCCTCCTTATAAAAAATAGGGTATGATCCTTCTCCAGTCTTTAGGACGGGTCAAGATGAACCATGACCTGACAGACAATAGGGGAAAGGGATGGGCTCACCCTGCCACCTCCACAATTTAGCCTGACAGTGAGGAGGATGTAATGGGATAAAGGGAGGGTGGAGGTGAGAATAAAAACCGGGCAATGAGGAAGCCATTTCTGTTGCTTGGTATTTCACAGAAGTGAGACTCATCAGTAAAAGTCCTGCTTAATTAAGCACAACTTTGTATTCCCGCTCATTCCGAACATCTTAACTTAACTAATCAGAGACTCTTTCAGTGGGGATTAATAAAGTCTGGCTTGTGCTGATGTCCACGCAATTTAACACCAGGCTGAGCTGAGAGATGCACATTGGAAGTCATTAATGGCAGCAAAGAATTTCCTGAATGCTTCACAGGCATCGAACAATAGCTGATAATGCAAGTTTAAAAACATGCACTGAAATAACAGCAATAAAATTTAATAGGCCTGTAGCTATATTGATGGCAGCTGACTACTCACAACATCAATGCAAGAATGATGTCTACAGACAGAAACGTACTGAACTAGCAAAAGTAAACCGATCTTTGTGTTTGCAGTGGCTTCATGAAATTCCAGACACGTTGATGAAGTAATAAACAGTGAGAGAGAAGTACAGACATGAAGACCCTGGGAAGAATAAAAATAAAATAAAAAAAAAATACTAAGAAATGCTCAGCTCAGTGGTGTGTGTGTGTGCTCATATGATAAGAGAACGCGGTACACTCAGCCACTGAGCTTTACATGCTAGACAGCTCGTAAATAAAGTATGTACCAGTGAAGTAGAGCTTTTTGTTGCTGTGCAGCTCTACAGCTGCTGGGATACTGACTAGGTTTAAGTACCTTTTATACAGGATAGAGCTCCTCATACATTCAACTAATTTATTCTAAATGGACACATGGACAATGAGAAGAACACAAACAGGGCAAGGAGAGAAAACAGGGATTTGATTCAAGCCAGGGTGAGGTCTGTTACAATCCCTACCACAGCAACCCCCTGACAAAGTCCATGAGAAGGAGCTCTACCCCACTGCACATAATGCCATATGCTTAGGCAGACTAAACTAAACTAAAAATCTCTGAATTCTTGCCACTGCACTCTACCCCTCTGTCTCTTTTTACTTCAGTCTCTCACTTTCTTGCTTGTATGGTTGATATGCATGCACACATGCACACCAGTTGTCGTCTTTGACCGAGGGACCAAGTAATGACAGTACTGCAGGGTAGGCATGGTGCCAAACTACACGCCACTGCAATCAAATCATCTCAAGGGTGAGGTGGAGACACACAAAGAGAATGAGATCTATAGTTTGAAATGAAAATAGTGCAGTGTACAAAACTGTTTGCAAAGAGGCACAACTAGTGAGGTAAGTATCAAAATTCAAGTGCAGTCAGCAGCCTTGTTTTTTGTTGGCCTGCATACTGGACACAACGATTGTTCCAGCCTTTCCACTCATCAAACCCAATACTGGAAAACACTAAGCACTTTAAAGCTTAGTGTCCAGAAGACACTAATGGCCAAGGTGCCTGTAATATAGTGCAAAAAGACTATGAGAGATGGGGAATTAGTGTCACCATCTGCAACAGGAGGCTAGCTGTGGCCATTATTTAGGACATCGACTAACCTTTCACCTCGTCTTCATGCTCCTGATGGTTAAACACAAAAATCTGTGAGGTGGAAAGAAAGAGAGACCCAGCAAGCAAGAGAGCAGAAAGAGCCCCAAATCCCTCTGAGCATGTGTTTACATTCAGGACAGTGCTGCAGGGGCAAACAAGCTTCCCTCCATATGCCCTGCCTGGGCTGCACCAAGTGGTTTCCAACAACAACAACACATACATCCAATGCACCATCATCCCTCTCCAATGGCGAAGAGTGAGAAAAAGTAGGGAACACAACAGAATAGAGAGACAGGAGAGAAGTGTAACCTTTGGATTTAGATTTACACTTTAGAGTAGCTGGTCTATCAAAACAAATTTACATCCATTAACACATGCATTCCTACTGTACGTACATGTGCAGAAAATTTGAAAATAAGCTCCAAAGCTTGTGGAAAGAGGTGCAGCTTACAACAGGTCAACAATGAAAACAATCAGCCTATAGAGCCTAAAGAAGAATTTCAGTTTCAGGTAATTGAAAGACAGCTGTCTGACTGAGCCGTAAGCAAAGCTAAACATTGATTCTCCACTTTCATGCAGTGTAAATAAAATGCATAAACAATAGGGATGGGACGGTTGCATAAACAAACCATTGATATAAAAACGGGAAAAGAGAGAAATAAAGTAAAAGTACTTTGCAATTAGTTATACATTATTGTCATAGAATTTTTAACCGTGTTGTGACTGAATCTAATCGTACACACCATTTTTTGAATGTAATTGTAATGAGAAAAAGTCTAATAAATGCCTATTATGGACCAATTGTTGGCTCAAGTGGTGAGTCCATCTTCGCTGCCATAATATATTTAACCATCTATTTATATGTATCAGTGCATAGAGATCCAGAGTTGCTAGAGTCACTGGCAGACCTAGTGGGCTGCATTCAAGGAGAAGTAAGCTGTGACAGCTCTGACACAGCCTAGGTTCCCAAGAGAGAAAACAACCCTCTGTTACAGGCTGTACAAAAAGAGCAGAGATCATGTTATAGGACAGCGGAAGAGAAAGAAAATACTCAGGAGAAAGAAGGAACAGGGAAGCTAAAGCAGGAGTTGCAAAGCTGAAAAAAAAGGGGAGGTGAAAAGCAAGAGGGAGCATGAGACTGTGATGAGGGAGGGCCGAACATAAAGAGGTGCAGAAAACAAAGCACTCTGCAAAACACGTACACAGATGTGTCAGTCTTGGGAAGGTTTAACATCCAAGGGAATAGCATGACATGATTAATGGCTGGGTACGGTTTCCTCCACTGATTTACATCCTCTGTGTCGTTCTTTAGCCACGCTCTCTGTGAATGACTACAAATGGAAGAGGGATTGTCTTGGCCTGCAGAGAGCCATGATTACTGTCATTAACTGGCAATGAGAGCCAAGGAGGACCACCAGGGATCAGTATTACAGGCCTGTCGTGTCCATCCCTCGACAGCCCAGGCAAGGGCACACTGCTAGGAAAAGAGGGGCCTGAATATCAACTCTGCCTGTGATGGACAGATCTTTCACAGATTAACTATTGCATGTAAAGTTTCTAGTTGTACTGCAGCATTTAACATCAATAATTCATTTTGTTGAGATAATTAATGTAAGCACAGATCACTGCAGACGTGAATGGCAGCCTCTACTAGCTTCCGTTTTGCATTTTGCAATGCGGCATGTTGGGTCACATTTTGAGGGAAATCTGCTGAATTGCAGCACAAAGAGTCAGAATGATTATTCTGCACAAATGGAAGAAAAGCTGTTCATAGTTTACCCCATTAGCAAACAGATGGTTGAATGAATGAACGGAATGAAAATATTATCCTCTTCAAGTGGAGAAGGGAACTTGACTGGGGATTCAAGCAACATGCTTTATTAAAAATGCTAATTTTGACCAGTGCTGACAATCCTGTGACATAGGCTCCAGGAACCCTAATTTTGTGACCGTGTAGTTAAGCTCAGGCCTGATAATCACAAAATTGCATGCATGCACAACCTATATGCAGACACAGAAATATGCACTTCAAATGGCATTTGCATGCATGCACAACCTATATGCAGAAATATGCACTTCAAATGGCACGTGCAGTGAATTCACACATTTGTCCCAAATGTCTACTTCGAACTGTCCGTTTGAGCACAAAACCTACGTGTGTGCACTTTCAGTTTCATTGCAAGCATGTCCCCACAATCAGCCCACTGCATCTCAGCATTACTCCCCAACTACAGTAGCAGCTTCTCCACTTCTTTCTCCATTTCAGCTGTTGCAAAAGGCTCTGGTGTGCTCTAGCATTTACAGTAAATTCAACAAGAAATGATGCAGAGCTTGGTGATGAATTAAATACTGCATGAGTCTGTCTCTGAAAACAAACAACCATCCCCCACATCATCACATACATGAGACATAAATGGTTCCCCTTGACTGCTTAAATCCACTTCATTCTTATTCTAGCTTCCCCAGAGGCAGACTTACGTAACTGAAGCGCTTGGTGTTACAAACGGAACAATCAAATAGTCAGCGGCTGGCGTGTACTGATCGAGTCAATGGCAGAAACTTTGAGAGCATGTCAAGATGCCATTTTTGAAAAACATCCTTCCTCTCCCGCATCACTACCTGCAGTGGTGTGTCCATGTTTATGTAAGGCTTCCTGCATGTGGAAGGTGCATTATGAAGTATGTTGCAGTGTATGTGAGCAATCAAAAAGATGTGTTTTTCTTCTATATCAAGACACTGTCTCTGACATGCACACTGCCTGCCACTGTAACCTCCAGACATCACTGCTCAAAGACGGTTTCCCACAGTGCTGCATTATCAGTTTGTTGGTGTCTCAGCTCTGCCTTCTAGGTCAAGTCCATCTGTCTTCTGTTTGCCCTGACAGCAAAGCATACCTTATCTCTGTACATAGGATGCGGTTAGGTTTTCAAATGACTTCCCTTCACACATACGCATGTTCACATCTGCTCCCTTGCCTGATGGGAGAGCTCTCCGTGGTGCTGAAGCAGTAGTAAGCCAGGTGCTAGTGCGGTTGTCACTGGTGCAGAATGCTAGTTTCCCCCCTGGCTGCACACAAATCAAGCTGCAGCCCAGGCATGTGAAACCTGATGGAGTCAGGAAAAACAATCCTGCTACGGTGTGTCAGTCCCTGCTGATGGCTTATATAATGCTATGCAACATGACATGGCACCATAGTCGTTTTTCTCTGTCAGGGTGTGTGTTTAAGCTTGTGTGAATGTATGGAGAGGTGGAACACACTACAGTCTTACACAGCCTGGGGCACAGGGGAAGAAGTGCAGCTGTGGATGATGGCTTGAGTAGCTAAAGCTGAAAGGTTGTCTGATTTTGAGATTTGCTCTCAACTCAATCCCCTGTGTGTATACAAAACACACAACTGGACTGCATGGTCCAAAAAAATCCTACAACCAAAATAATGGAATGGTATAGCTGTCTGACCAGACTCTGAATCTTTAATTCATCGGGCTATTTTAGATCAGATTCAGGCATAATAGTTTATTTGTTAGTACGTTTTATTCATCTGCTCCTTTGCCTCAAAGACAGCATATTCAGCAACTACATGTGTCTGTATGCTGTTCTTCCCAGTGCGCTCCTCCCCTTTAAGGGACCCTAGCATTTCTCAGGCCTCAACACTGGCCATGATTGGTTCCTCCTCACACGCCCCTTTCCATCACCTAGGCAACATCGATTCTCAGTTCAATTACTGGAAAGGAACAGGATCACAAGTGAGGTGCTGCTCTTATGAGCATTGTAGATTATTTTAAGAGGGGTGTGACTATCCAGATCCTTGTAATTACTTCAGCTACATGCAAGCCACATGTACATGCCCACCCATACCCCACCCTCCACCAAAAATCAGTCAATTTAGGTGCATGTTCTGATTCCATCTGCTTTCATCAAGAAAATATCAAGACACTTAAATTAGGAGATGCCCCAGAAGAGCCACAGTTAACAGGCATTTTACACATAATTCTGCTGGGAACCATTTATCTTGCTTCAGGGGATAAAAAGGTTACTACATTCTGGTAGGTGTGCATCATTTCACTGCACAGACCCAGTGATGCCCAGCTCAGCAACCACTACACAGTCCATCGTGATGAGTGTTCTTAGAACGGTTTTCCAAATAACCACTAAAATGATCTCTGTTTCTCTTTAAAAGTATATCCTAAAGCAGAAAATAACATCTTCATCATATCCAATAGTATCTCACAGATTTTTTACATCCAAGAAAAAGCTACACTGGTTCTGCATATAAAACATGTACTTGTATCACATATTTGTCAAGGTGCTTACCTTAATGAAACTTCGCATGCTGTTTTGGGGATGACAAAGCCTGAAACTTGAGAGCCACTAGGCTCACCATAATCTGTATGCTCAGCACACTGCGCCCAGTTCAGGGACCCTCTCAGTCCTGTTTACACTTGCACACAGTTATTTATTCTGCTCTAAATCAAGTCCTCACACAGGCTGTCCCCTCAGCCATGACTTCCTGTTCAGTGTTCGTGTAGCACTGCAGCAGCACCTGGGCTCCCCAATTCACCGAGGATTACACCATCCCGACATCCAGGAGATGAATAAACCTGCATCTAAATGGGCATAAAGTACCACAATCCTCAACAGCAGAATCATACAACCCCAGTCAGTAGGTCCCGCTGTAATGTTGTAGTCAGCAGCTCAGAACACAACCTGATCACATACACAGATTCACATACTGTTTGCAGCTGCAGGGATGTAGGCTTCATGTAGCACTATGCAGATTCAGTGCAGGCACAACTCTTAACCCTCTTGTCACCAAGCTACAGTATAATACTATATATGGGACTGGCTTTATGTAAAACATTCAGGCTTGAGCTAATCTTAGGAGATACAACCACACTGTAGCGATGTTAATGAGGACGATTGACAACAAAATTTATGTATACAATAATATAGCAACGGGACCCAGTGTATGGGCATCAAACATCATATTCAGAGATCACTCATCTTCATGGAGAGAGAAAAAATCTACAGGAAGATCTGCAGCAAATGGACAAACGCTCTCATTCAACTCATTCATCAGTCTGACCTTACCTGTATCAAAGTGAGAGCTGAAGGCAAAACTGGGATTGAAAAACGCAGAAGACATGACAATGACATGGAAGGCAAAGACCATCCTCCTGGCTGCGTTGCAGAAGACAGCAAGAGCCTAAACACAAAACGGTCAAGAATAAATTCCACACTCAGGAGCGTTCAAGATTCAAATAACACGAAGTGGAGCAGTAATGCGCAGCATTTAATTCCATCACACCTTACAGAGAGCCCCCCGAAAATTCTGCTCTACCTTCAGCTCCAACAGATTTGGAGCCAGTCGTTAACAGTCATTTCCATTTTACCACATCTGTTAGTTTTCTTGTTTGAGAAAAATATCCCTGTGACAGCTATGTTGGCCAAGTTTAGGGCACCTTCTCGGTTACCCAAACGCTTATCCGTCATTTACACCGATAGCTTACACTGTGAAATTTAGACTGTTCCAAACATTTGGAAATATAAATCCCATTTATGTTCCTTTCAGAATAAAACTGTTAGCTCCTGCCACGTACTACATGTAGTTTAACATGCCGTTAAATGGCAGAAGCAGCTGTTTGGGTTTGAAAAGACGCGTCGGACAACGGTGAGCATTTGCGTTTCAGCTTCGGTACAGAAAGACTGCGCGACATTTTGCACCAGTGTCAAGTGAAAGACAGTATAAAAGTACTTCCGTTTACACCTTTCAAAGTACGTACCGAAGGCTAAAACGGTCTTTTATCTGTGAAGACAAAACCATCTTAATTCCCACAGTGCTCTGGTTTTCTGTGTCTTATTTGATAGCAATTTCTAGATTAATCTTGTAAGTGCCCGCGCGTGGTGTGAGTCTTTAAAACTGAAATGTGTTTTAATTTAAACTGGAAGCGCATACACCACCCTACCTTATGTCCTTACAGTCCTAAAGTCTTTCTGACAGGGTAATAGAGAGACCGAGCGTTGGGCCATTAAAAATCCACCTGTGTCCATCATGGCCAGATTATTGGTTAGGCTACTGTTAGATAATGTGTATCGCTGGAGTAACATGCAGAACTGAAGAGTTTGTTATACTAATGCAAAAGGAAAGTTTATCTTAGGTAGATTAACACCTGTATAGAGAAGTCAGGTGACTGGCAGGGGCAGGGAAACTGAACAGGGGCGACTAGTGGACAGGTGGAGAATGGCATCAAATGACATTGGATGCTTAAATGTGGTTGTTTATTGCTTTCTGCTGAGTACAAATAAGTGTTGCAAATATCACATTACAGCAGCTATGTGGGACTTGACAGCTGTATTCTTTGTCATACTGTGAATGTCCATTCTGTCCAAATGATTTATGCAAAAGATTTGTAGATCATTCAAGCTGACTCCAAATGCAGAGATGTTGGACATAAAATGCATTCAAAACAAGCGTTTCTCATGCTACATTGCTATTATACTTCAAATTCCTCTTCCCCCATCCCTGTCTCTTGTCCAGTAATGCCCTGTCTGTCCCACACATACAGTAACATTGCTATTTGCCCTCTGCTGGTTGTCAGCAGTAAAGCGAAGTAACTGTGTGAGACAACATCAGATCCCACCAAGCATTCAAGTAAAAATGAACATTTTACAAGTACTGCAGACATTTGTGGCATTTCATCAGTTGTACCTTATTTACTATATACTAAAATTAGTAAGTAGGTAAGTAAAGGTTAATTTATATAGCACCTTTCACAGATAAAATCATAAAGTGCTTCACAAAGTCAACAATGCAGAACACAAAACTAACAAAACAATATGCCAACAACACCAACAGATAATATATAAAAACCATAATAAAAATACATTAAAACAAACTATAAAATCAACTAAAAGCCTGACTAAACAAATGTGTCTTCAGCTGCTTCATAAAACCACCAACAGATTTGGCCATACACACTGGCCGGGGCAACGCATTCCTCAGTCTAGGAGCCACAGCCTGAAAAGACAGGTCCCCCCTAGTCTTCAAACGGGTTTTCAGGACCACCCAAGTTAGCATTTTAAGAAAGATACTGTATTTAGGACTGTAGGCATGTATTTAAATAGCAACTTGATAAGTACCTGAAGTGATCCTTAATATGTCCTTAACACTTATTTCTTTCCAAATATGAAACATTCATTTGTTTAAGTTTCTGTGGTTTTTATCTCTACAGCCTGGTGGGAAACTATTTAACCCACAGTCCTGCTATTCTGTTGAATGCACACCAGAGAGCAGTACATGGTTACTGAAAAGCACAAAGGGCATTAAAGTCACAGAGCATTTACATTTGAGTTCAATAAAAAGCCCGGTTGTGTTTTTTCAACTCCTGTCTGCCATCTGCAGGATGCACATGTAAGCCTCCTGTCTTTGTTTAGTTTTATGTAAATTAAGAGGTTAAGTGTCAGCTCACTGTTCTGCAAACACTGATGTTTTAATTATTATCATTTGATCAATACTGGATTGTTTACTTTTTATGTATGTATAGGTGGACGATTGAACTCATAAAAGATCTAACTCAGATGATGATGATTTTTGTAAAGTACAAAAGCAAAGAAATATAAAGATTCAGAAATGATACATAATGTGATGCATGCAGTAAATCTGAGTCATTAGACTTAATGATGACACAAAAGATCGATGTCAAAATACAGGTTTACCAAAAGCTACCGTTCTGTGTCAGGTAATGGTGTTTAATGGTCTATATGTATTATTACTTTTCAACATATTGGTTTTCCTCCTGAGGAGCTAGAGGAGGTGTGTGGGGAAAGGGAAATGTGGGAGGCTCGGCTCAGGGTACTGCCCCCACGACCCGGTCTCAGATGAAGCGGATGAAGATGGATGGAACATATTGATATAATATTTACAGATACTGTATTTAATGATAGATGTAACTCAGAGACATCACAGTAAGGTTGACTCTCAGTCATGATGAATCACCAAGTGAAAAAGCAGAAGTGTTTAGTGAGGAGGTTTTTGTCACAGTGTAAATCACTGTGATGCAGCTGCAGAGTCGTCCCATGTTTGACAGTAATAGACTGCTGAGTCTCCCTCCTTAGATGAAATTTGCTGCATGCATTTTATAGAACAGGTTTTCAAGTTT
>NW_018128230.1:0-4209 GCF_001952655.1 Monopterus albus | reverse complement strand
AAGACGGTCAGGACAGGAGGAGGGAGGCTGGAGCCTGGAAAGACAACAAGGACATTCAGAAAAACACAGAAAAAAAAAATTAAATCAGTACGACAAAGCATGACAGTGTCAGAAATTAGTTCCTGACAATTACAGTAAACTAAATTATTTAAAATCTACAAAAACATGTATAAATCAAGACCTGAAAAATGAGCATGAGTTGATTTTGGAGCAAAAATTCTTTCCAAATAATAACTTACAATATAAAAACTGAGATAATTTTTGTACTGATAATATTCAGACTGTCTTTGCTTGTGTTGAACAAAATGGCATTTAAATGTTAAAATAATTATTTCAGCTCATGCAATATATTATGGCAAAACACTTACATTTCCTTTGTAATGTCTATGTAGCCGCCATGTTTAAACAATTTCACATATACAGTATACATTTTTATTACATTTAACTAAATCATTCTTAAACATCACAAATACAATAATTTGCTTTTGTGTGACAGCGGGCAAGCAGCCTAAACTTATTGTTTGTGTTTGTATGTTTATTGCAGTAAACTCAGCTTAATGTATTACTGCTATGACTTAACCAGAAGATGTTACATTTAAGTTAGCGCAACTTGAATTATACAGTTATTTGTTCTTATAAAAGCAAAATTAACCTGCTGGATTTTTGAAGGAACTTTTGTCACTTATCAGAAAAAGACATGAGCTTATAAAGCAAAACAATGTGCACTGTAATTGGTGCTAAAGAGAAGAACCCTGAACAACAACTTTTGACCCCAGAATCTGAAACACTGACCTCGTGCGGTTTTCTAATCACACATGTCGTCTGTCTCGGCAGATTTAATCTCCCATCTTCTTTCAGCCTTTGTATGGTAATGAAAATGAATTGCACACTGACTTACCTGCACATTTCTCCTCAAACATACATTGTGCTGTACAGTAATTAGCAGGAGTATTATTACAAATGTTCACATTGCACAGGGGCATCTATCTGAGAGATCACAGATGTGGCACGAAACTGATCCAGAGCCTGTTAACGTTCAGCTTGCTTCTTCTTTTTCTTCAGTCAAGAACTTACTGATATATAACACTACTCTGTCCTCTAGTGCCCTCAGACTGTCTCCCACTGTAACAACACAGCCAAAATTTCAGACACCTTCTTCAGACACCTTCTAAAGGTTCCCCATAAATGACCAGAATACATTTTAAAGTGTTGTGAATGATTGGTTAAAAATGTGTCATGACAAATCACCCAGATGTTAAAGACATATTTTAGATAACTTTAATAGTTCTATTTAGATGACTTGAGAGTTCCCAGTTGTATAGATATTTCATCTGAATCTGAAATACAGACAGAATGCAGCGGGGATTTAAGAACATCCTACACATATGATTGCCAAGTTGCATGTTTACAGTGTTACTTTAAGCAGGAAATATTGTGCAATGTTGCTCAGAATGTTAAATCATTACTCAGTTTGGCTGAGAAAAGACACTTTTCATAGTAGTAGATGCCACAGTGTTGTGTAGCCTGTGCTGTGAAGAACTGAGCAAATAATGCACCCGGAAAAAAAAATCTAAATTGTGAGTGGGGCACATGCCACAAATATTACTGTGTTTAGTCCACATTCAGACATCACGCCACTCATGATCTGAAAGCTCCTGGATCAAAGTAAGGACTCTTGGGTTCACGTGAAGACGAGATGTGCTTGTCTTCTCCACTTTAGTGCCTTTCTCTGGGTTGATGGAGAAAAAACACATTTGAAAACATAAGAAAAAGAAACGACTGCATTAATAATAAAACAGCTTCATTAACAACTTAAGTTAGCAATTTGTAAACAATTATTGTAAAGTCCCCTAACCCCAAGTCAATGCAACAGTTACTTTAGATCTGTCTCAGTTCAATAAAGTGAATATGTTGGATAAAGCCAATACAAAGACACACCTACACAATAACAAAACAAGAAATGTTAACTTACCACACAACAGTGGTGGTAGTCAAGTGAACTTGGTCCATCTGTACTTCCCCTGCCAGGCATGTGTCCTCCACATAACAGAACATTGCTTCTTCCTTCTCATCAAAGTAGGACAGCAGAAGCAGCACCATCTCTTTGACATCTTCAGAGCAACCACACAGTTCACCCCTCATCACTTTAAACTTTGTTACAGCCTGTACAAACCTTTTGCTTTTGTTCACACAAACTGTATTCATGTAGTTCAGGAGCCGTTTCCCCTTCAGATCTAAATTCCTTGTGAAAGTTTCTTTAACACTGACAGCAAATCGGCTTCCTCAATAAACTGAAAGGGTATTTTATATTTTTCCCCTGATTGACTTGTTTTCGCTGTGTGTAGTAAGTCAACTTTATTAAACGTTTGACTTCCTCTGGATTTGCACCAGCTTGCTGAAACATCAGCTTCAGTTTTTCTTTTTTTCTCATGCTGGCTCTCTAGGGTCTCTCCAAGGGGCAGGAATTTTAAATCCCATTTAATGCATTCATAGGTGTCCTGGAGGAACTTTGTCTGTGTCAGACTCATCAGCGCAATGCTTTCTTTTTCTTATTTTTGAGGTCATAGATGTCCTTACATTCTCTACCTTCTTTTGCAGCTGCTTGGTGAGAGAGTGATACCCAGGTCCAGTCACGTCTCTCTTTATTATGCCTTGCAAAGATTTTGCATATTTTGCCAGCACCTTTTTGGCAACTTCAGTAGAATTCCTTTTACTTATGCAAGGACTTCTTCCCATCATCTCACAAACTAAAATCCGGACCATCTCCCTTCTCATTCGTGGACTTGGTCGTTTTCCTCTCTCCAATGACTGCATCAGTTCCTCTGGGAACTTATCCCAAGGTATCATAAAGGAATCCACCCAGTCTATATCAGGACTTTGGCTGGTGTTGGAAGAGGTTGAGGATGAACTTCTGGGTGAAAGAGACTGCAAGGATACAGGAGGTCCTGGTGAGGCATCAATAGATGAGCTGCTTCTTTCAGGTGTCTGGCCTGCAAAAAACATACATACACACAAGAACATCATCAAGAAAATAATGTAAACATTCCTAAAATTCCAATAGATTTTTTTTATGCAGACTACATTTGGTACCAGCTTCAGCCTGTACTTCAATGCTTTACTTACACCTCAGCTTCCACACAGGAAGGAGTTTTCGGGTTGAATTGGCTTTAACACTGACAGAAAATCGACTTCCTCAATAAACTGAAAATCATCATACGTCTCCACCCCAAAGGACTGTAAGGTCTTCTCTAGCATATCTTTTGCCACCTCTGGAAGGTCAGGCAAGACTTCAGTGACTGTGGTGCATAGAAATGTTTGCTCCGAGTCAGTCATATCTGGAATCAAGAAAGAATGACACCGGTTTTCTAGATTACACATGAAAGGAGACAAAATAAACACAGTATATACAGGTAAAAGGAACCTCTATTTCGAGTGCATAATGGGAGTGTCTAGTAAGGGGCTGTTGCACATATATTCTCACTGCGGCAGGGAAAAAGCTGTTGTAAAGTCTTGTTCTGTGTGTGAGGATACTGTCCACCCTGCTGTAACCGAGGCTGTAGGTGCAGTTTTGGTGTCTGAGCAAAGTGTGAGCTGGGTGGCGTGGATCCCTAATTATGTTCTCTGCCCTTTTATGACAATGCTGTGTGTATAGTGAGTCCATAGCAGGCAGTTCAGTCCCAGTGATCCTCTCTGCAGTCTTTATGACCCTCTGAAGAGCCTTCCTCTCTGCCTGTGTGGTGTTACCATACCAGACTGTGATGCCAGTAGTGAGGATGCTCTCTACCAGTCCTCTCTAAGCCTGGGTGAGAGGGTGACGGTTCAGCCCAGCTGCCTGATGAAGTATAACAGTTGCCGGGCTATAACAGTTGCCGGTCTTTCTTCACTGTCACAGCTGTGTTCAGTGACCAGCTCAGGTCAGGAACTTGTAGCTGTCAGTCCTCTCCACCTCAGTCCCTTTGATGGTCAGAGGCAGCAGAGGGGAGGGGTTCTTCCTGAAGTCTACTAAGTAAGTAGAGAAGTAATGTGCGTTCAATCAATCTGTTTTAGTTGTTAGATAAAACAAAATCCAGATTGGTTTACAATGAAAATATAACATTCCTTGCAATTTTGTCTTTGTGAAAGCCCAGATTGCCATGTTCCACCCCTGGCTTCCTACTAGGGTTTGTTATTATGAAACAGACCTTTCACTGTCTCACTCTCCTCAGCTCC
>NW_018128229.1:346987-348590 GCF_001952655.1 Monopterus albus | reverse complement strand
ACTAGGGTTGCAGCGGTATCCCGGTTTTCATTGTATACCATGGTATGAAAATTGACAGTTATGCCATGTGCATGTGCTTAATGCCGGTATTGTGCACCTTTCTTCCCCAGCTGGCTGTCAGATTCAGCGACAGACGCCACACACACACACACACACACACACACACATAGCGAACAAATGAGCGAAGGAAGCTGAGGTCACCAAACTGCAGCCACCAAAAAAGTAATTAAAACAAGCAGCACGGGATTAATTTGGAAATCTCATGAATGAACGCCTTTGAGAACACCGTCCCTCCATACAGGTCAAAGCATGTGTCCCATTTGTTACTTTAATCCTAAACGATAGTTATAAAAGGTGCTGTTGAAATCACTTTCATTCCCTGATCTCTAATTTACAAAAGAACTCGCACTGATCTGATCCCAGAAATACACACACAGATTTTGCCGTGTGCATGAGTGAAGGTACAGACAGGTCTGGATGCTGTCGTGCACCTAAGGTCAATTACCAGCTGTTCTGATGATGGTTTAGAGCAGTGTGACGCCATGTCTCACTGTTGTTTTACAACCCAGTCAATCGATTGATGTACAGATTAATCAGCAGGTTGATCTTTAACAAAAATGATCAGTAGCTGCACTTGGATCCAAAGTAGTTTAGCAGAGCTGCAGCTCGACCAGCTGCAACAGCCACGTCCTGCTTTACATCAGAGTCAAAGAACAGAAACATGTTTACAGGTGCTGAACCAACAACGGCTTGAAGGCGAATAGCAAGAAAACAGTTCACACACTGTATTAAGCTGCAAATAATTAAATTCAACAGCAGCAACTTTTTGATCTTGACAAGTTCTTCATCAGGCATGATCCCTGACAAAATGCCCGACGGAGATCTTGTATCGATCGAAATGCTCCTGCTGTTGAATTCAAGTATTGGCAGCTCAATACAGTGTGCGAACTTTGTTCCTGCTTTTCCACCAGTGACAGGCTGTTGATGTAATGATATAATATACTGTGTAGAATAACATAGTTCTGCTTTGAGTAGTCTACTAATACCTTTAATCCTTTAGGTACATTTTTCAAACATATTAATGCAGGACTTTAACTTGTAACAGAGTAGGCTACCTTTACAATGTGACATTAGTACTTTGACTTAAGTAAAGAATGTGAATACTTCCTCTGCTACTGGTGCTAACATGCTAACGAACATGTTTCAGTTATAAAACATGTTATATGCTGTTTTTGTTTTGTTTGTTTTTTTTGTTGTTTTTTTTTTATCTTCTTCTTCTTCTTCTTCTTCTTTGGGCTGTTCCCGTTAGGGGTCCCCACAGCGAATCATCTGTTTCCACCTAACTCTATCCTCAGCATCCTCTACTCTCACCCCAATTAACTTCATGTCCTCTTTTAGCACATCCATATATCTCCTCTTTGGCCTTCCTCTTGACCTCTTGCCTGGCAGCTCCATCTCCAACATCCTTCTACCAATATAACCACTACCCCTCCTCTGCACATGTCCAAACCATCTCAATCTGGCCTCTCTGACCTTGTCCCCAAAACAGCCGACCTGAGCTGTCCCTCTGATGTGCTCATTCCTAATCCTGTCCATCCTGGTC
>NW_018128229.1:339818-341555 GCF_001952655.1 Monopterus albus | reverse complement strand
GTCTAACCAGCTTGTAGCCACGTTCTCAGGAGACACTGTTACTGCAGCTGAAGTGAAGGTTCCTGGTGGAACATTTGCACATCGGTGTCATTTCTGTCCATGTACAGTTTTGGTTTTGGTTGTTCGGCCATGAGAGGTTTTCACCTGCAAAGTAACTAAGTACATTTACTACAGTACTGTACTTTAAGATAGCTGGATTTTACTCAGGTCATGGGTCATTCATCTTTCACTTTGAATTTGTTTGAGTATGTTTTAAGTATGTAACTTTGGAGGTGATTCAGTGTTGTTCTTAAATATAATAAATCAAAATGTCATCAGTTACAGAAAAAGTCCATCGTTTGATTATATTAAAATTATAAAATAAAATAGTTTGATTCTTTGCCACAATGACACTCATCATGCTGAATGGGTTCATCTTATTATAGGATTTTTATATAAATATATTAGCAGTACTTCAGTGTTTTGGCCAGGTTTCATTGCTTCATAACAGTAATATAATGCATCTTATTTTAAGAAGTAGTTACGTTTTGTATGTCATCTCAATAATAGCTAATAACTGAAGGCGTCAAATAAATGTAGTAAAGTAAAAAGTAGGCTACAATATTTCGCTCTGAAATGTAGTGGGTTAGAAAGTAAATCAAATAATGTACGAATGAAATTTTCACTACTGAAGTTCCCGGAACAATTATTCCGCCAATCAACTCATGACGTAACACGTAGCACGCAACAACCATGTGAGCGGAGCCAATCACCATCGCAGACGGGTTTGCTTTAACCAATCACAGAGCAGCGAGGAAGCGGTAGAAGAGATTTGGCGCAAGTTTGGACTCAGTCTGTGAAGGAAAGTAGGGTGTTTGGTGGTGTTTCTAGACAAGACAAACACTGTCCTCTGAGGTGATACGTCTTATTTAAAAGTTTTAGGAAGGTAAGTGTGTCACCAGCGTCTTAGCATCAGTGGCTCGAGCTAAAATACTTTGTTAATCGACAGCGGAAGAGAGTTCTGCCCCTAGGTTCCTTGTAGTCGTCTGATCTGGTTTGTCTCTACAATACTATGATTAGCTTTCTTTTAACATTATATGTCGACAAACGTTTCTGTGAGAATGATTGTTATAATGGCTTGATGTGTTCTAGACTAATCCAGAATCATTTTAGTGTCCACATTTGTTGTATTTTTGTGCAGACTCCGGTGTTTGTAGCTCTTGTGTCTCGGCGCCATTACACAGACACACTATTGTTTCCTGCTGCTGCAGTTTAAAGATCACTGTTAGCTCAGGTTTTGTGAACTTTAACACACTTAAAACAGGTTACATTCAAAGTATTTGGTGTCATTTGACATGTTTAGGTTAATGCGGTGGTTAGATTAAGGCAAAAGTTAAGATGATGTGTAAAAACTACAAGTACCTACATTCAGTTCACTAACTTTATTGTAAATTTAATGTCAACACAACCGACAAGACTTGAGATGTTTAAGTGTCTTGATGACAGTAGTTTTAATTCAGAATTGGCCTTGGAAAGAGGCCAATTCATTAACAACAGTTTGACAACAGCTGGAAACTGTATGATAATGTTCATCTGCTTAGTTTCATTTGTTGTGCTGATAAAATGCAAATGAAAGAAAAACTTCTAGGACCAACAGCAAAGTAATGCTCTCTCAAACTTTATTTTAATTGATACTTTGTCAGACAAGCCCCAAACTTGGCCTCATTGAAGTACAATGAAGTAAATGTTCACAACTTT
>NW_018128229.1:306836-339280 GCF_001952655.1 Monopterus albus | reverse complement strand
ACCAACCAGCCAGCCGCCATCTCCTCTGTCACCCAGACGTCCTGCAGCTCCGCCGCCAACACCCTCCTCTCCTGGTCTCCACACCCGGCTTCCTCTCAGCCCATGAAAACGCACAGGTAAGAAACTCCAGACAGGAAACCAGATGGTGAGCTCCTCTACTTCACCTGACAAGTTAAATAATCAACGATCATGTGTTTTCTCTCCTAAGGTGATGACAACGGCTGTAACCTGCTGGGTTCACCTCCGAAGCAGAGCAAACCAGCTCTGGCCTCGCCACTAAAGCTCAGCTTTGATGAGAACTCGCCAGTCTCAGCTCACCGACAGCTGTTTTCTCCCACTGTCAGATCGTCTCCGAGGCGACAGGAAACACCTGCTGGAAGTCCTGTCCGCTACCGCTGTGAGAAGAGGCCGCCTGTCGCTCGGCTGTTTGCAGAAAGTGAGAGCTCAAGTGTCTGCCCTTAAAGTCCAGTTTTCTGCTACTGGACAGCAAAATCCACGTTGGGGCCACAACTAATTATTTATCTGACCTTTAGATTGATCGGCCAATTGTTTGGTCCATATAATGTCAGAAAATGGTTAAACAAGTTTTGCAGGTTCCCACGAACTTGAAGAAATCAGATAATACTCATGTTCAAGAAGCTGGAACCATGAAAGTTTAGTTTAAAACTAATTGAAACATTTAATCGAGTGTCAAAGTAGAAGAAGAGTTAACTTCCTGTCCACCGATTGAGTGATTCAGCTCTGATCCAACCTGGGAATTATTCACTACAAGTATTTTAATTGATTTATTTTAGGTTACATGTGATGAAATTCACTTTTTCTGATGTTTCTGACATTTTAGATCTGATAATTAAAACGGACTTTAACTTGTGAAGACCAACAGTGACCGGTTCCAGCTCTACCAAAGTCCTTTTCTAAAGTCAGAGACTGGAGTGAACGGATAGCAGCTTCAGTTGCAGAGTTTCTGTTCCACATCATCTTCCTCAGTAAACTGAGCATCCACACAGAGCTCGGCCTTAAATGTGTCCAGTCAGCTTAACAGCAGTGGTTATTTGTTAGCGTATGCTGGATCTGGCTTCACTTCTGTTGGCTGCGTTATTAACCCTGCTGCTTCTCCTCCAGACTCGAGGTTTCATGAAGCGGGCGCTCCACACCGCCGTTCCCGAGCGGCTCCTGTCCAGAGAGGCCGAACGGGCATCTGTCTGCTCCTTCCTAGAGGAGAAGGTGCTGCAGCGTCTCCCTGGCAGCCTATACATCTCTGGGGCCCCAGGGACCGGCAAGACGGCCTGCCTCAACCGTGTCCTGCAGGAGATGAAGGTAGTTTACCAGCAGAGCTTCAGAAACTCTGAGGAGACACAAGGGGGTCACAGTGAGGGAGTTTGTTGTGCTGGACAAACAGATGTGGAGCTTTACTGGCACCTACTGGAAACCCAGGGTCACTGCAGGAAGGTGTGGGTTGGATAAGGCTGGTGATTTTAAACAGATCCCATCCAGACACCAACGGCCACGGTGGATGTGGTGTACTCACTGTAATGTGTGTGAAGCCAGAACCTGGTGTAGCTTATTGCTCTGTGCTATAGATTATTAAACATTACTAAACACCCCGGTGCTGCATTGGGTGGCGTTTAGGAAACATGGGAGACCTGTTTTCTACAAACGGCTCCAGAACATTATTTTCTGAAGCACGAGAAGCTCGTGTAAACAGAGCAGAGATCAGTGGCTCTTACTTCAGTTCTGTGCCTCTGTGGTGTCTCAAGGAGGAAAGCGTGACTATTTGTGACTGTGTTGTCCAGTTAAACAGCCTGTTTGTTCTTCCTGTCCCTGTCAGGCTGAGCTGTCCTCAGTCCAGACGGTGCTGGTGAACTGTATGAGTCTGCGCAGCTCCCACGCCATCTTCCCCCTGCTGGCCGACAAGCTGAGAGTGTCCGGCGGACAGAAGGGGCTACAGAGGTCCCTGACGGCCCCAGGGCCCATGGTGTGAGTAAACAGGCAGGAATCTGTGTCATGTAGCGATGAAGGCTTTTGTACATGAAATAATTAGCTTATGAGAAACCTGATCACCTAAAAAAAGCCCTTGTCCCAAACACACTGAGCAGTTGGGGAGAGGCTCAGATTTAGGGATTTTAACCATTTTTTCTGTCTACTTTCAGATTTAGGGATTTTAACCATTTTTTGTCATGTAGAGAATTGTAGTTCAGTGTTTTCTTTGCACAGCAACAGCCATCACTACTTGGTCTCCAGCAGTACTGAAATAATCATTTAGTTTAAAGAGCCCATGGCTGCTCATTTAGCTTGTTTCCAGCTTGGCTACCTCTAGATTAGCCCGTCGCCCCTCATAACTCCAAATAGTCTGTAATTATTTCAGAATGATAAAACCAGAGGCTCTTCCCAAACAGAGGATAGTTTGTGAACACACACATCTCCTGCTGCCAGTGTTGTCGCAAGTGGACGGTAGCTCCGACAGTATCATCATGGGCCATCAATCAGCTCATTAACTAGCAACACATCGTTAAATAACATCAATCATGAAGCAAAAGCATCAGAAACTTTGCAGGTTACAGCTTCAGAGTCATCTTGGTTTTGTTTCACTAGGAAATAAATCGTCAGCTTTGTTTTGTTTTAGGCAAATTGGGTCTTTATTGGGGAAAACAAACTTTTTATACTAACTTATGGAGATGTGACTCAGTAATAACAGACACCAGGAGAGACTGACTCCATCTCTCTGTCCTCCTCAGGCTTCTGGTCCTGGATGAGATGGACCAGCTGGACAGTAAAGCTCAGGACGTGCTCTACACCGTCTTTGAGTGGCCGTACCTGCCGCAGTCTCGCCTCTGTCTCATCGGTGAGAAAAACCTCCAATCTACATCTCTCCTGAGATAAAATGGTTTAAGAGTCTCAAAGAAACTTGAAGCAGTTATTTTACAGCTATTGGAAGAGAAATTCAGGTCATTTCAACTGTGATGTGACTGCAGCCTAACAGTCTTGGCCCAACAAACCAGAGCACAGTAGTGTAATATAAAACATGGTGTCCGTTGGTGCATCCTCAGTTCTTCATCTTTTTACTCCGTATTGTGCCACGTGCACTGACTGAGCTGTGATATTTCTGCAGGTATTGCCAATGCTCTGGATCTGACCGACCGCATCCTGCCCAGACTGCAGGCTCGCCCTCACTGTTGCCCCCTGCTGTTACATTTCCCTCCATACAGCCGCCAGGAGCTTGCCGCCATCGTACAGGACAGACTGGCACAGGTGACCCCCGAGAAGGAAATAGACACCTCAGATACAATAAAGTAATATGAGTTTTTAATTTTCTGAACTTTGTGAGTCTTTACTGTGTGTCCTCCTCTCAGGCGTCGGCTGAAGGGGTCCTGGACGCCTCAGCGGTCCAGTTCTGTGCCAGGAAAGTGTCGGCAGTGTCAGGAGACGCCCGGAAGGCTCTGGACATCTGCAGGTAAATACTTCACCTTGCACATGCACTTCTCGTTAAATGATTTTCTGAAGTATCTTGATGGAACATTTTTTAATTTTGTTCTCAGTTTAAGAACAAAGAATGGTCTTAGACATACAGTTGCAGCAATGTGCCTTTTTTTAAAAACAGATAAAATAGTTTTAAAACCAGTCAAACATTGAAAGTCAAGTGTTTGTTCTTTTTACCTAAAGAACATCTCTATAGATTGGTGGTTGCTGTTGAACTACACCATGTTCAGTTTGTTCAACACTAGAGTCATTTTCATTTCCTTATTTCCCAGGAGAGCAGTTGAGCTCGTGGAGTCTGACGAAAGGAAGAAAGCAGGCGATTCACAAAGTGAATCTAATGGTGAGTGAGGCTGTGGTTTGTCCTCTTCACTGCTGTTGCTACGAACACATCACTAATATTGTTCTGGTGGCAGGAACAGAAATGTTCACACTGAGTTACTTAAAGTTTACACTCCTAAAAATTCAGACTTCTGATGAAATGTGGTCTAAAGCAACAAGACGCTGAGCTTGTTCCAGACACTAACTGAAGCATTTCCTGTCCTCTGTGTGCAGCATCTCGGGTCAGCCTCCCTCAGGTGGCGCGGGTGCTGTCGGAGGTGTACGGCGACCGCATGGCGTCTCAGAGCGGCAGCTCAGAGGGAGAGAGTTTCCCGCTGCAGCAGAAGCTGCTCATCTGCTGCCTCCTGCTGCTCATTCGCAATGGGAAGAGCAAAGAGATCGTCCTCGGGAAGGTGATGACGACCATCACGTGGGGCTGAGACCCTGAGGAGGAAACAAACGTTACAGTGGGCAGCGCCTTCAAACATTCAGAGTAAATAAACCAATGTGTGTGTTTTTGTTCCAGCTGCATGAGGTTTACAGTCGTCTGTGCGCTCAGAGGCAGGTGTCTGCGGCGGGTCAGGGCGAGTGTCTGTCACTCTGCAGTCTGCTGGAGAGTCGAGGGATCGTCGCTCTGAAGAAAGCCAGAGAGGCTCGTCTCACCAAGGTGCACGACTCCGGTCTCTCCACGTAAACCTAGGCCCTGCTGTGACAGAGTGAAATGGAAAACTGTTATTGTGGCAGCAAAGAAACAGTTTTTTTTCCCAAAAAATTAAAGTTTGTGTCGTCTGCAGGTGTTTCTGAAGATCGAGGAGAAAGATGTTGAAAATGCCCTGAAGGATCGAACGCTGCTGGGCAGCATCCTGGCTGCAGGACTCCCCTCGTGATCCCACTGCTTTGTTTAATTGGATTTTTAAGTCGACACGTGAGCTCAGATTTATTTCTATTCTCTTTTTTTTCCTCATTTGTTTTTAAAGTTGCTAGAGACTTTTTTTTTCCAGCTGGTGTTGACGTTCAGCTTCAAGTTACTGAAAAATGTTCACATCAGTTATGAAATCTGAAATCATCTGTTTGGATTTGAAATGTTGCCATTATTATGCTGTAAATAAACAAATGTTCATGTGTTTTAATCAGTTCTCATTTGTGCAGAACTCAGTTCTCTAAGCAGCGACAACAATCTTCAATATAACACTGACATTACTACAGTTTGACACCTGTGTGCCAGTAGAAGTGTGTTAATAAGGCCAGTCACCTTTCTATACTAACAGTATTTTAAACACTCCCATACAAGGACAAACTGATGGTGCTGTGCTTTTCCTCATGGTTAATCAGAACTGGATCAGCTTATTCGTTTGTGCCACAGACCTCCATCGTTCAGAAACAGCAGCACAGAATAAATCTTTATGCGAGTGTGATTTAGATCCCTGTGCGATCTCAAAGGATCTACTGTTTTTGCATTAGCAGGGAGATCCCCTGCATCAAACCAAGCGCTCCCTTTTCCTATGCTATTTGCACCTCATCACCAACCATTTGACAGTCTGATTGTTTGCACTACTGTCACTGACTGTACACGACTGAGTTAGTTTAGATTTATCCTAATTACGTCAATCCAGTTCTTCTTCTATTCTGTTCATTTCTAGTTTACTTCTTAAATGTTATGGCACCAAACACTGGTGAGACAGAAACGGTATTTAGATTTTTTTCTATGTCCTGCACATTTGATGAATTGACAATTCAATCCTTGAACCTTCCTCACTGTGTTAACTAATGACACAAAGTGATTTATTTCTGCCTCAGCTGCTACACTGGAAAAACAGTTGCAGGGTGGCGCAGATTATCCTTCAGTGTCAGACTTCCTGACCTACAGCCTGTCACCTGTTGTAACACAATCCTGCTATTTAAGGCGGCTTAGTGAGGAAAAGGGAGCGCTTCCTTTGATGCAAGGTATCTCCCTGCTAATGCAAACAGTCATTGTCATGTGAGACTGAGATCACACACGGCTCTAAGTCACATTCACATGCAGCCCTATAAAACACCTGAGAGAAACACACTGCTGCACTGGGCGAAGTTTCCTCATTACTAAACAACAGACCCTGATTTTTATTTTTAAACGTCCCGTAGGCTTTGAGAGGGCATAACTTTTTACAACATCTAAAGTGGCAGAAGTCACGGCCCGTGCACAAGGTCTCTGGATATTCTTAAATATCAGGGTCTGGTGTTTCGTAATAAGGAAGCGTCACCCAGCGATGTGGTGTGTTTTAATAGTTTCTGAACAACACTGGAGGTGTGTGGCACAGATGAACAAGCTGATCAGAGGCAAATGGTCAACTGTAGTCTCTGTAAGGGGAGTGTTCCTTAGGACTGGATCAGAGCACACCTCTGCTTTCTGGCTGATAACTACATTTGCTGGAGCCAATAGATTCAGGAATCGTGAGGTTTTAGTCTTTTCATTTCAATGATCTTGTCATGATCAGGGTGAACACGAATAGATCTGACATTGATTTAAGATAGAATCGTATCAGTGTTGTACTAAATTCTGCAAAATAACAGGAAAGGATATTTTAATATATCAGTTTATTAAGAACACCCAGCTAAACCTAAGTCAGTCTAACCTGCAGTAACTGCTCCTTCTTGAAGGCGATAACATTCGGTTTGTGTTGTGGAGGCTGGGATTTGTGCTGCTGTTCGACGACTGTGTCACAGGTGTTTCTGGGCTTGACTCAATAACAAAAAAACCTCTGTACAACACCGTACAGTTGAACAGCAGCACAAACTCAGGCCTCCAAAACACAAACCGAACATCTTCACCTTCACACCTTTGGTACCAGAGTCAAATTACTTGTGTGTCCAACACACCTGGCCAATGTAGCTGCTTCTGAATCATGGAGGAGGATTTACTGCTGGATTAGACTGACTTAGCTTGAACTGGGTGTCCCTAATAAACTGATAACTTCTCTGTAGCATCATACTATACAGTTTGATAAGTAAAGGCCCGTACATGCACAGACAACGACGGGCTCCAACCTGAGGGAGGGTGGGTTCCTCTGCAATCTGTACAGGCACGTTCCTTTTTGAGGATCCGGTGTAGAGTTTCTTGTGACCTGCCCAGGTTTCACTAGATTCCACTTTCATTTGATTATAAGACCTTTAGACAAGTCATCCTGAGCTCTTTAAAGAGGGCTTTGCCTTCTGATACGTCATTGTTGCTTTTTGAAGCTGCAGTTGATTCTGTTGGAGCTCCTTTTCCAGTGTACATCTTTTCATAACTTCTTTTTTTATTAACATTGCTTCAGACTGGTGTAAATACTCTGTCCACTTTTCCAAATGGTTGATCTGATTCCTGTTGTTCTGCTCAACCCTGGCTGAAATGTAATGTTTTTTGCTGACTGTGAATGCGACATTCTGTTTGTTTCACCATCTGCTCTTGAATTTCTTGTTCTAAAATGAAATAAAACAGAAAAAGAATAGTTTTGTTTTGCATTTTTGTTTACATATTTTAAATGTTCTAGTTTAATGACCTAAAATTAATTAGAAATAACATTTTACTCTAAGATATGATGTGGAATAACAGGGCAAAGAAGTCAATATAAACTGTTTTACTGCTTCTCTAGCATCATACTACACAGTTTGACAAATAAAGGCTGGTACATGCACAGACAATGAGGGACTCGAACCTGAAAAGGCTACTTGGGCATCGTGTGTCAGCGTGGACCTGAATGGTTTAAAGTCTGGTCATTTAACTAATCAATGTCACATTTGTCAATTATCCTTTTTTTTTGTCCCAACTCATGCAGCTGTGCACAGTCTCGTGTTTGTTGGCTCACCCTCTGTCCAGTTAGAGCATTTTAAAGAAGCTCTTTAGTATAAAAGGTGGAACAGACCTGAACCTGTGTGATGCGTCTCCCTCACTCTGGTCTGGAGCCTCGTGGTTCCCGTCTTATCTTAAATTGAATGACAGAATTCAGAATTAAGAAAAGCATTGTCCACAGCATATTCTGTTGAAAACTGTTAAATGAATCACTGACTTTCATGGAAAACAACTGAACACTTGAGTGTAGCAGCTGAATTTTCACAATGCTGCTGACGGTGGCTTGACTCAGTACTCCTGGTGAAACCCAGCAACTGAACAGGACTAACAGTCTACATCTGGGCTTATATGTAAAAATATGGCCTGAATACAGGAGAATTACAATGTCACAAGAATTCATGGACATATTTTCTGGCCTTACCATCCAATATCTCACAACAGCTACATTATTTTTTTTAACTTGGGCCAAGGAGTTCAAAACCTGTAAGCCCTGACCGAGTGGATCACATCTGGATGTTTGGTAGTTCAATAACAAAAACACAGGACTGGGATCAGTTTGATCACCTCGATCCCACCAGAGGGGTGGACTTCTGGTGGACTACCAGCAAAATGTACTATATAATTAATTACAAATATGCTTCAATGTAAATAAGAGTGTAAAGTTTGTACACTGAAAAGAATAGATCATTTGTAGCCTTTATATGGTTGATACACATTTATTTTTGTCACATCTGCAGTGGCATCTTGCTCACATTTAAAAAAGATGCTTGTGATCATAAAGCTATCTCACCAAAAATAATGGTAATCACAAATGTAATTTTGATTGATCCAAACTGTTATGTGGTCTCCTTACTCTTCTCCATTAGGTGGCTTCGCTAGACTATATGAAAGTAGTAAAGAACTGCTTTCTAAACGAAGTTAGTATCCACGTTAGTTTGATTAGTTAGAGATTATTTTATTTAGTTTGTGATATGAACGAAGCTAGCTATTATCATAGAGCTGCTTATATATTAGCCAGCTAGTTAGCTAGCCGAGATTGGCTCATGTGACAGCTAGCTAGCTAGCACAATACTACGAGATGTGACGCAAACGTGACAAGCTGCGCAATATTCGGAAACAAATGTGGAGACATTCATTTTACTGTTATGGTCTCACTCTTCTTTAATTACTTCCACAATATGAAAGTACTCACCTGCTCCGTAGCCTTCCTACACCATGAACGTCACGTTTGGACCGTTGGACGCACAGGTCACGTGACATGGGTCAAAGGGCTGTTTTTTTAATTTTCCAATTTTTTATTTTTTTAAACCGCGTCTTTTGGGGCCACAACAACAAAAACAAAACATTATTATTATGCATTTACACTACTTTTTCCTACTAGGGGGCAGCTCAGTCAATGAGGGCAAACGGGCTGCCTGGGCAACTTTAGCCCGGCCGCGTGCACGTGACGTGCAGTGGTGGAAGAAGTACTCGGATTGTTTACTTAAGTATAAGTAGCAATAGCACAGTGTAAAAATAGTCCGTTATAAGTAAAAAGCCTTTATTCAAATTGTTACTTCAATAAAAGTACAAAAAGTAGTGATTATGCAGATTTCACATTAATACTTTAATCTATTGGACTATTAGTGTGCACATCACATTTAACGTTAAAGCTGGTAAAAGTCGAGTTAACTTGAACTATCATAAGCTTATATACTTTACGTACTGCTGGGTAGCTTGTTAATTTACCACAGGGATCAATAAAATATTACGGTTATAGTGCATTTTGTTTAATTAATCTCAGTCTGAAAAGTAACTAGTAACTAAAGTTATGAATTCAATGTAGTAAAAAGTACAATATTTTTCTGTAAAATGTGGTGGTCAAAGTATGAAGTAGCAGAAAATGATAATAGTAAAGTACAGGCACCTCAAAATTGTACTTAAGTACAGTACTTGAGTAAATGTACTTAGTTACTTTCCACCTCTGGTAAAGTGCACCCACTAATGGTCAAAAATCAACAGGATGTCTTTAACAATCGGTATATGAAATGACCACAAGTTTCCTGAGACTTATATCATCATGTGGAATCAAAATAAGTTTAATTTAAAATGTATATAACTCATAAATGATCAGAGATAGAAAGTAGCTAAGTACATGTAGTCCTGCTCAACTTTTGAGGTATCTGTACTTTGAGTATTTCCCTTTTCTTGTACTCTATACTTTGACATCACTACATTCCAGACAGTTATGGGTTTTCAGCTACAGTGGTCACATGTGTCACCTGTGGGCAGAGCTCCACCTGACGGCTCCTCTGATTGGATTAAAGGGTTAAACACCTTGCCACAGCCCAGGCCAGACTGATTTCCTGGCCTGCTGAAGAGCTGCAGAACAGAATACGTCGCCACTCATCTGACAGTCTCAGTTTTTATACTGATCAGGAGATGTCGAAGGTTTCAGCAGCATGAGCACAGGACAACAGGGAGGAAGTGGGAAAAACATGCATCAGTCGTGTTCTCCTGCCACTTGTTTGCGGTTTTGAAAGCAGCAATTCAATGTGACTATTGAATCACAACAACACAAATAAAAATATTCAAATCTGATTTATTCACAGCAACACCATAAAGCAGATGAAAATATATATTGATACACATGTTTTCTAATACAAATACAGCGACCAAAATTGTAAACGCTACTGGACATAAAATATGATTAAATATGCAGGTGTGAGATACAGATTTCATAAAATATTTAGCCAATAAACCACAAAAATCCAAAGCTTGAACAGAGATACAGCAACCAAACCCTTTCCCCAACACAAACTCATGACATATTTATATAGTTTATAGTTTTTTTCCCAGCAGCTTTACACAGTATCAGACCCCTTCACTTTCTGCACACCTTGTTGGACATTTATTTTGAAATAAATCTAATTTTCTACAGTAAATAATCAATAATTACAAAGTGAAATGTTTTGTTCTAAAAACTAAGAACTAAAGCATCCAGACTCTGTAGCAGCAGTTACAAAGAGAACTTGGCTGCAGACAAGATGGCGGACTGCTGATCTGGGCAGGAAGTAGATGATGTTAGCAATAAGTTGTTAACACTGGCTACAGTTGGGCTTTGGGGTAACATTAACCCCTAACCGTAACCCAGCTTCCATAAAAAGTCGACAACTTCCAGCCGAGGCTGACAGAACACAAATCTTGGTTGCAACCCGCCATCTTGTCTGCAGCTCCTCTCAATTACAGCTTCAGTCTTCTTCATTAAGTCTCGCCAAGCCGTGCACACTTGGATCTGGGCAGGTGATCCCATTCTTCCTGCAGATACTCTCAGCTTCATCAGAATAGAAGGGAAACAGATGTCCTCTGGGGTCTGAGTTGGTTGGACATTGGCTGGGGGCCCCTCAGCGACAGGCAGCAACTGGGCCTGAAGCCGCTCCAGTGTCTTGGCTGTTTGCTTCAGGTCACTGTGGTGCTGAAAGGTGAACCGTCAGCCCAGTCTCGGGTTTCCTTCCAGGGCCTCTCTGTGTCTGGCCACGTTCATTCTTGACATCTGACAAACTCCAGCAGCTTTGTCAGCTTTTCATTCACACTGGCTCCTGTGCAACCACTTGATCATAGAGGCCTGATGATGGAGAAGCTGTTGGGATGTTTGTCCTCCAGCAGCTTCTCCATCTCTGCAGATGGCCGAAGCTGTGTCAGAGACACCGTCAGGTTCTTGGTCTCCTCCTAGACCGTGGCTCTTCTCGCCCAGTTACTCAGTCTGGTCGGACAGTAAATTGATCAATTTACAACACAATAAAGTGTGCAGAAAATGAAGGTGTCGAAATACTTCCTGAACTGACTGTAACTTAAATTTGTTAAAGTTCATTGTTGAATTAAGTTTGAACAGTTCAAATCCAGGTAAGAGTGTCGTGTCAGACTGGACACACCAGTTAAAAAAAAGCCCTGATGTCATAAACAAGCCTGTGAATATGAATCATGAAAATAAATAGTAAGTAAATAAGAATAAATAATTCTGCACATTCAGAGTGAGGAGGTTCAGCTGGTGTGAAATCAAGAAACATTCTCAGTTAGAAACTCAGAAACCATGACTTAGCCCTCAGTTTGAGTCACTGCATGCGACAAATTAAATCTCCATGTATTTACGAACAAACAGACGGTGAAACAAAAACTCATCTGACTACATTATCCACAACGTCAACACGTTTCTTCACAGCTTTTCCATTTGATTTTAAGTTTAAAGTCTAAATCACAGAGCTGCTGAAAATAAAAGGAACATTTAGGTGTCATAATGTTAAAATTCACTAAATGTCTACTATAATGGTTGTAAATGTTCCTTGTTCCTGTTTTATTCCAGAGCTCAACAGAAACACCAAAATCCAAACTGAGTTCAGGAAAATGAGATATTCTGTGATTTATTTCACAGGTCTACAATCTCTCAATAATTCACAAGTATGTTGAAATATTTTCTGTCAAGAACGATGCACCTTGATGCTCCAGTTAAATCCAAATATATACAGTGGTGTGAAAAAGTGTTTGCCCCCTTACTGATTTCTTATCTTTTTGCATGTTTGTCACACTGTAATGTTTCAGATCGTCAAACAAATTTATATATTAGTCAAAGATAACACAAGTAAACACATCATGCAGTTTTTAAATGAAGGTTTTTATTATTAAGGGAAAACAAAATCCAAAACTATAGAGCCCTGTGTGAACAAGTGTTTGCCCCCTAAACCTAATAACTGGTTGGGCCACCCTTAGCAGCAACAACTGCAATCAAGCGTTTTCGATAACTTGCCATGAGTCTTCCACAGCGCTGTGGAGGAATTTTGGCCCACTCATCTTGGCAGAATGGTTGTAAGTCAGCCACATTGGAGGGTTTTCGGGCATGAACCGCCTTTTTAAGGTCATGCCACAGCATCTCAATTGGATTCAGGTCATGACGTTGACTAGGCCACTCCAGTCTTCATTTTGTTTTTCTTCAGCCATTCAGAAGTGGACTTGCTGGTGTGCTTTGGATCATTGTCCTGCTGCAGAACCCAAGTTCGCTTCAGCTTGAGGTCACAAACGGATGGCCGGACATTCTCCTTCAGGATATTTTGGTACACAGCAGAATTCATGGTTCCACTTATCACAGCATGTCTTCCAGGGCCTGAAGCAGCAAAACAGCCCCAGACCATCCCACTACCACCACCATATTTTACTGTTGGTATGATGTTCTTTTTCTGAAATGCGGTGTTACTTTTACGCCACACATAATGGGACACACACCTTCCAAAAAGTTCAACTTTTGTCTCGTCTGTCCACAGAGTATTATCCCAAAAGTCTTGGGGATCATCAAGATGTTTTCTGGCAAAACTGAGACGAGCCTTTATGTTCTTTTTGCTCAGCAGTGGTTTTCGTCTTGGAACTCTGCCATGCAAACCATTTTTGCCCAGTCTCTTTCTTATGGTGGAGTCATGAACACTCAGCTTAACTGAGGCAAGTGAGGCCTGCAGTTCTTTGGATGTTGTTGTGGGGTCTTTTGTGACCTCTTGGATGAGTTGTCGCTGCGCTCTTGGGGTAATTTTGGTCGGCTGGCCACTCCTGGGAAGGTTCTCCACTGTTCCATGTTTTCGCCATTTGTGGATAATGGCTCTCACTGTGGTTCGCTGCAGTCCCCAAGCTTTAGAAATGGCTTTATAACCTTTTCCGGACTGATAGAGCTCCATTATTCTCTTTCTCATTTGTTTTTGAATTTCTTTGGATCTCGGCATGATGTCTAGCTTTTGAGGATCTTTTGGTCTACTTCACTTTGTCAGGCAGGTCCTATTTAAGTGATTTCTTGATTGCGAACAGGTGTGGCAAGAGAAATTGAACTCAGGTGCGATAAACCAGTGTTTTGACAGGGGGGCAAACACTTGTTCACACAGGGATCTATAGTTTTGGATTTTGTTTTCCCTTAATAATAAAAACCTTCATTTAAAAACTGCATGATGTGTTTACTTGTGTTATCTTTGACTAATATATAAATTTGTTTGACGATCTGAAACATTACAGTGTGACAAACATGCAAAAAGATAAGAAATCAGTAAGGGGGCAAACACTTTTTCACACCACTGTATTTATATATTTTATACATTTTCTATTGTTATCAGACACTTTATTCTTTAGGATGTGAACAAATTTGATATTTTTTGACATTTCAATGATTAATGAAATTAACTGTAAATGAACTATGAATTATTTTTACATTTACTTGACTATAATTAGTATCAGATTACATGGTTCTTTCTTACATTGTTCTAAATATTGTAAATTAGATCTGAAATTTTTTTTATCTTGAACAAGGAAACTATGGACCTTTAAAATAAAATTTGATATAAAAATAAAATTGTCACCTCAGGCTCGATGAATCCAGTCTATCAGTTTAGTTCATGTACGACATCCTAAATGCCCTAAACGCCTCTTTGTTGTTGAAGGTTTTACTATACAAACATTGTTATAATGTTAACAGAGGCTGCATTTGTTTCTACACAGGTGGATTTGTGAGCAACATAAATCAGTGGTATTGTTACGTGTTACGTTTTTATATATTTTACGTTATCATTTAAAACTTCTACCAAAACAAAAAGTCTCAAACTTTAGATAGTGTTTACCTTTTCATAATAACCCAAAAAGGTTGAATTAAGCTCAAATCCTCTTGTTATTAAATACATTTTGATTGACTGGACCGGTGAATTAAGAGAAACAAGTCTAGATTCATTGCTCATAGCAAAGCTGCACGTTAGCGCTGCACAATGTTCCTCATTAAATTTGGTGGAAACAAGAATCTGCTCCGCAGCCACAATGTGCCAAATAAACATCAAGAGATATCAGCATTTTCCAGTCCACTGAGTGAAATCCACTGCATTTAACTTGTTAAAACAGATGATTATAAAGCTAGCACAGTTTAAATATAGATCTTACAGTAAATACTAATTGTATTTGATAAATTCTGTTTCTATATTTCTTATAAACCACTCAGCAGTAGTTTTTTTTTTAAATCTAAACTCAAGTCTTTAGATCAAAATAGTCAAATATCAAAAATATTCCAGTTTGGTCCTTTCTGAGTTACAAACACAGCTGCCTCTGTGAGAGAGACATGCTAAATATTAACAGCTAGAATAAAGAGCAGCAGTGTCTGGAGATACTAACTGAAGAACATTCAGATAATGGTCTGGATGTGACATTTCTTCTTGTATAAAAGTGTATAAAGACTCAATTCTCTCTAAAGTTTATTATCAAACTGCTAACCTTCGACAGAAACTAGGAACTGGACTAAAATCAAACTGAATCACTGCCATCGGGTTAAAAACATTGGTTATTTTGAAATAACTGTTCAGGTTTCCTGTTTCATTTGGTCTAAGGCCGGTTCCACTCGAGCAGCAGGTGTCTCAGAATATGTGAATTAAAATAAACATGCAGAGAAATTAAATTATGAGTAAAAACCTCCAGAAAACAGAATTGAAAAAATCCTGAGGGTCGATTAGAGAGTACTGCAGTCTGACCGGTAAGTAATTACACTACAGGAAATATGGACTCGAGTGTCAACCACTGATTGACGTGGCCAGAAACAAACAACCACTTTTACACATGGCAGTGTGATAATATCTACCAAAAACAACATAAATCACCTCTGGGTGAGTTTGGCTCATGTCCCATCCACTAACATGGAGCAGGTGGGTTTATGACCTATACTGTGACCAGCCACCAGGGGGCGATCGAGTCGCGGTAGGAGCTATCACACCCTTTTTACTTTCGGTGTCAACATAATATATATAGACTTTTGTATTAATTTATTCAAATAGATTTTATTATAGTTAAATAATACCTCCATCTTGTAAAGCACCTGCTTTGAAAGTACAGAAAATAAAACCCGATTTTAATCTTTATTTTGATCACTGTGTGTCTCATAATTCATTTCACTGCTCCTCTACAGTTTCTTTTTGCCCAAATATTAATTTAGTGACTACTTTAAACAAGGTCCATCACATCTCTAACGTGAACCTACTCTTTATACCACTGCCAGTTAATGAGAGCTTCATTAAAAATGAATATCTCATATCCAAAAGACACAAAAACTGAAAAGGACTTTAGTCTCAAAATTAGCAACCATGTAAACTTTACAGTCACTGGTGAGTGTGGGTGCTTTTCCCCAACAGCAGTGATCCAGTCTGAATCTGAATCAACAAGGCAAAGCTGCCCTGTTGTCTCGTTACGTCATCATGAAGGACATGATGTGTGATGCACTGTAAAGTAAAGAAGTGGGCAGGGTTATACTGAGCCATCAGAGTCCTGGCCTTCGTTTGCATAGCTATTATTTGAAGAGCATGTTGGAACAGCTCTAGAAGAGACGCGCTCCTGGTTCCACCATCAGTTCTGCATTTGTATCTATTTGAAATGTTTTTCCATCACCTGCATATAGCGGATTACATGTGTTCCTGTTGGATTCCTGTTCGACTCTAATGAAAAACACCACACACAGTAAGACTGTCAGTGTCAGGGCCGAGGCCTGTGGTACCAGAGTATTTGGAGCAACTGAACAGACTAAACCATGTAGAAAAATGATATTTGTCAGTAAGGAGGACTATCTATCTCATGGCCCACTCTGCCTACTTCCTTAGTTTGTCTTGCTCTGTGATTCTGCTGTCCAACAAGGAGACAGCGAGCAGCTGTAACGAGACAACGTGGTTCTCAGCTTGTTATTTCAGCTTTAACAAACAAATTCAGCCGCTGATTGACATTCGCTCTGCAATATGTGAACATGTTTTCAGGGGTCAGAGGTGGATCCTGTCTCTACCTCTGCCGGGCGGAGAAGCAGCGCATGTACTCTGTCACCCAGCGGTCATCCACCACTGCCAGCTGCGACCGCCTCATCTTCTCCGGGTCAGCTGATCGAGCCCGGCGACGTTCCGGGTTGGAGCTCCGCTTGTTGGATTCCCGCCGGGTCTGAATGCAGGTGTCGGATGTGTTACTCTGTGAGAAATCAGAGAGAGGAGATGTTTCTGAAAAGCACACCGGTGTTTTATTATTGATGTCTGCAGAGTGTCTGGTGACACGACGTCGCCGGTGTCCTGTGAACGAGGCTGAGCTGCACCGGACAACACAAACTGTTACATCCTATTGTAGCTCGTCCTGTTTTTAACAAGACAAAACATCAGAGACAGGAAGCCCGTAGTTACAAACCCGTAATACCCCAGGACCAAAGCCAACAACGTGTTGTCACCTCCAAACCCACCGGTTCCTGCTCAACATGTACATGTTCATTCAATCTGAGGGGGCACACGCCCTCTCACATTCACGGTCTGTGCGTGCACTCAGACAAGCTGATGCTTTGGAAAACTGTCAGTAGTCATTTTAAGAATATAAATGAAAATTTAACTTGCTCTCTTTGCTAAATAATTGTGTAGGCCTGCAGAGTTTGTCAAATAATCAATAATTTGATCTTTAAATAATTGTTTTATTAATTTTTAAGCACAAAATGGAAATACAAATATGAAGATCTGAGGCTTTTCTGTTTTCCATGGTTATAAACTGGGCGTGTTTGTGGTTTGGACCAACAGGACATAAAATTAGGAACATTACTTGCCACCCTAAGATTCTGACTAAAGTCTTTACTCACATCGTTGGGTGACCTCCGGACCTCCATCCGTCTCTCGGTCCAGTCCAGTCGGCTCGACGCTCTCTGGTTCTCCTTGGTGTTGGTCGGTGGTTGGCTCTTGGCCCTCTGAAGCCTGCGGACGGCAGTCGGTTTGTTTGCATGACAATTGTCCTGCTGTCCCAGCTCAGTGTGAAGGTTGCGGTGGCGGTGACGTCGTCTCGGTCCCAGGTTTACTGCCTCCCCATCAGACGTCGCGGTGTCAGCCGGTCCGTTGTCTGTCGCTGTGTCTTTTGACGGTCTGCTGGGGTGTGGAGCTTCCGTCACAGAACCTCCGCTGACTCCATTCACACCGTTTTCTACAACCTCTGCTTTAGGAGAAAGATATGAGGAAACACATTTTCTTCTTCACATCCTGTGTCTGAGCTGTAGCAGGACCTCAGCTTGTAGCATTAGGGGCTGACTGGCACGTTTTGCCTGTTAACCACATCAATCCAATAATCTTATGACTGTAACTGTCACAAGATGTCATTTTACCAGTAAAAGGCTGCAAAGCTGTCTTCAGCTCTATAGTGAGTGTTTTCCTCACCTGTGGACGGTGCAGCGACTGTGACTGAGGCCTCTCCAGCTCCAACCTCGGTCTCTTCGTCCTCAGAAGCCAGTTTGGGCCCAGGACCGATCTTCAGCTCCCGCAGCCTCTGCTTCACCTCTGAGGATGTTGGCGGCAGTGGGAGGGACAGAGGGACGATTTTGTTCCTGGTCAGCCTCGGCGTGGACCAGCCGCTGGAGTTGGAGCCACTGTCCCAGCCCTCCCAGGACCAAGGCTTGTGGGAATACTCCATCACCCGCCGGGTCAGACGGTACCTCAGAGAGTCCTCGTAGCACTTAGAAAACGTCTCCCATTTGGGATCCCTGAACTTCTTCATGTATTCTGTCCGGGCTTTCTTGGTCACCATGGTTGTTGTTGGAGCTCGTGCTTGGTCACTGAGGGAAACAGTGACATTAACAAAATAAAGATCAACAGTATCGCCCCCCCCAAACTGTAGTCTGGTTATTACTGCAAGGGAAGGGACTGTTACAACAGATGCTTTTAAATTATATTTGATTGTAATCATGTCATATCATTAGATGGTTTGAAAAACAAAAACACACTAAACCTTTGGACTCTATTTCATAACTTCTGTGACAAAATAAAGACAGACAATTATTTTATCTGTCAAAGTTGTTCTATCGTGACCTGCAATCTAAAAAAACCACATTTTTAAAAAATGTACAAAAACATACAGATTAAATAAATAAAGCCGAGAACCACCTGTCAATCAAGAACAAAGGTCCCAAACGCCGAACATCTCTTTGTTGGAACAATACCTCTCTAAATCTCCAGTTTTCTAAAGTTTAATCAACAACTGTAACTTGATTAAATTTGTCATTGAAGTTTACATTTTCTTTCAGGAGATAATTTGTGATTTTGGCTCAGTTTTCTTAGAGCTGCTCCAGAAAACAGTTTGGTCCCATCTTCTTGGTCGTTTCAGAAATGGCTTCATAACTGTAGCAACATAGACTTTCTCAGTTTCTGTTATGATTAGTAAAACCAAAGTGTGTAGGCCTCTCTTGGAAAGGTCCTTTTAATTTAAAATGAAATGCTAGTTAGCTTTTTATGGAAATCTTTAGAAAGGTTTCCATGAAATTAACTAGAAAACATGGTAACACAAGGTAACTGTCTGCTTGTGGTACCGGACTGAATAAAGTACATCTTAGACAGTATTTATTAGTATGATGATGATGATGATGATGATATCGGTCCACCAGATGAATCCAAGGCCTCCAGGACCTGGTGACGTGGCTCTGCCAGGTGTAGTTTACCTGTACGCCCCGCCCACCGCCCGTCATAACAGATTCCTCTCATCATGAGAGGACTGGGGTTCATTATAGTATGACCACACAGCTGAACCACAACTGTGACTCGTACTACACAGCCAATAACAACATCTATTTCAGTGCGTTGTCCGCCTACGCTCACATTTATCTTTACATTCCATCGGCTACCTGTTATACTCCACATTAATTATTCATTTACCTCAGCTGGCTGACACCTGATCCGACACTGGGTCAATATTTAACACCAATTTATTATCCAACAAACTAATAATTGCTTATGTACAGTGTCTGTTTCGTTTTAAGGGCGTTTTAATCCTCAGCCATACTCCGGTGTGTAAACACGATCAAAAACAGAGTGAAGCCGTTTTCTCTATTGAACATAAAAATACCGTTAAAGGTGTGAAAATTGAGGCGTAACGTTAAACTGACCGAGAGAAATAGACTCCAACCATGTTCCCAGCATTTCCCTCACCTGCCTGCTCCGTTAATCCCCGTTTGTAAACAGGATTAAATGTCGAGGCTAACGCTGCCGGACTACTTGGATCTTAGAGCCACATACATCTGTACTCACTCCGACTTCTGTCCAGAGGGGTCCGGTCCGGTCCGGTCTACAGCCCAGCGTGTGTCTGTAGTACCGCGGTCAGATGTCTAGCATCGCTCCGTTCCTCCGTGACTGACAGCTAGGGGCTAACGCTGACAGCTACAAGCTAGCTACAATACAACACCCCGCTTCCGGCGAATGCTTTCAAAATAAAACGCCAGCGTTTGGGATGTCGTGGTCGTGTATTTCAGATAATCGTGAACTTTAAAAGAAAAAAACCATGTACCTCCGGTTTCTACCTTTGGTCTTTCGCCAACTTGGTGGCAGCAGAATAATGAAACGTGAAGATGAAGAATTAAATATTTGACATGATGGAGAGATCAGAGTGCGCATGCGTGTTTTGCCTCTAGACAACAGGTGAAAACAGAAACCTGCTGAGAAAGATCATTAAACTGTAAATCCGGAAGCATGACCATTTTTTCGGAGTATGCGCCACTAAACAACTTTGATAGGAAGGAACAGGCTCTGACAGACAGTAACCTTAGAGGAGGCTCTGTCTGCTCTTCAACACCTTAAGCCTAATAAATCTCTGGTGTGGATGACATCACTTCTGAATTTTATATTGCACTTGCAGATCAGCTGGCTCCTTTCCTGCATGGTGTTTTAGAGTGCCTAGAACAAATAGTTCCTCCACCCATGATGACTCAAGGCCTAATAACATTAATCCCAAAGCCAAGGAAAGATCTCTTCAGTGATAATTTATGCCCTATCTGTCTCCTTAAGAATGATAAGAATGATCATAACACTTTTGCTAAAAGAATGAAGGGTGTTCTGGACTGTTATTGATGAAACAGACATATCTCTTTTAACATATGACTTGTGTTAATGATTATTCTAATTTATGTAGTGATGACTGCACTGGATTGGCGACCTGTCCAGGGTGTACCCCGCCTTCGCCCGATTGCCGGCCGGGATTGGCTCAGACAGGGCTGCCCAGTTTCCCCATATCCTCTTCTCCGAGCAGGATGAAGGCACAGGGTGCTGTCGTGCCCAGAGATCTTTCATTCCCTCCAGGATGACTTTGCCAAACAGATCCTTGTGAGTGATGGTTTACTGGATGATGTCTGCAGGTTGTGTATGTTCCTCTGTGTTGTGTTAATGTGTAATGTATTTGTCTGACAACTGCCACAGACACAAAAAGAATTTCCAAAGGGTCAATGAACTGAAATGGGGATCATTCCTGATTTAAGTCAAAACTTTGCCAGTTTTAGCTCCTCTACAGCTGCTTGTTTCGATATCCTTTCACATTTGAATATTCTGTCTTCTATTAGTAAATGAAAACATTGAATTTGTAGCACCAGATATCTACAATCACAACATGTTGTCATACTGCACCTACCCTATCCAGTGTTAGATGTCTCTGAAACAAACCCAAACACATCCACAGTGTTCAGACTAACAGACGACAGTCGTACATGAAAATAATCATCTTTTATTGGCTTTGTTTCTTTTTGGTCTTTTTCCCCCCTCAGTTGGTCTGAGGTGTGTTGTTGTACCTTGAAGCCAACGCTCACTTTGCTTTCACACATTGGACATCATTCACATTCAAAACATCATGGACATAAAAGAAGGAATAAATAAAAGTATGTACAGGTTAGACGCCAGACTTTCCCTGATGTTTCACAGTCCTGCGTCTTATTGCTCTGGATCCTGAACCTGAGGTGGTTTCGGAGGACTTGTGTCTAGAAGCACTTGCGGTGGACGATACTGGGACCGGCCTCGTCGTACTCCTGCTTGCTGATCCACATCTGTTGGAAGGTGGAGAGGGAGGCCAGGATGGAGCCGCCAATCCAGACCGAATATTTACGCTCAGGAGGGGCGATGATCTGCAGAGGAGAAGGAAGTCAGACTGGTTTTTCCTTTCCTGGCACAATATTTAACAATCATTTAATGCCCGTGGTTTTGGAATTTGCTCAACTGGCACACGGGAGTATAATGATGAGGTGTCCACACACTTCTGGCTGTATAGCACAGTTTATTTAGTGCTGAGAAAAGCTTTGGGGCTTCAAACTAAGCAAGCACATGTACATCTGGTGGCTGGTAATATTATATCAGCCCTTAAAGGCCGAGGCCAAAGCTCGACTACCCCTCCCAGATTTTAACAGCCTCCTATGTTTGTGATAAAAGTCCAAGAAGCTGTGAGGTAATGCTTTTGCTATGAAGTAGTAGATGTTACTGTGCAACATGAAATAATTAATAAATCCTTGTCTGAAAAGCCGCTACGTGTTAATATGAAACAGACATATCTCTTTTAACATATGACTTGTGTTAATGATTATTCTAATTTATGTAGTGATGAGTACTTCATGGATGATACTGATGTAACATTTGATGAGTGTGATGTGGTTGGAGAATCATGTTCATTAAATGATGCTACTACTGTACGTTTGTAACATCATGTCTTGGGACCAGGTGGACACCTCCTCCTACCTGTGATTATCTGTGGCATCTGTCTCGTCCTCCCGATTGCCGGCCGGGATTGGCTCAGACAGGGCTGCCCAGTTTCCCCATATCCTCTTCTCCGAGCAGGATGAAGGCACAGGGTGCTGTCGTGCCCAGAGATCTTTCATTCCCTCCAGGATGACTTTGCCAAACAGAGCCTTGTGAGTGATGGTTTACTGGATGATGTCTGCAGGTTGTGTATGTTCCTCTGTGTTGTGTTAATGTGTAATGTATGGTCAGCGATACCCGGGTACATGGTGGTGCCACCAGACAGCACGTTGTTGGCGTACAGGTCCGACAACTGCCACAGACACAAAAAGAATTTCCAAAGGGTCAATGAACTGAAATGGGGATCATTCCTGATTTAAGTCAAAACTTTGCCAATTTTAGCTCCTCTACAGCTGCTTGTTTCGATATCCTTTCACATTTGAATATTCTGTCTTCTATTAGTAAATGAAAACATTGAATTTGTAGCACCAGATATCTACAATCACAACATGTTGTCATACTGCACCTACCCTATCCAGTGTTAGATGTCTCTGAAACAAACCCAAACACATCCACAGTGTTCAGACTAACAGACGACAGTCGTACATGAAAATAATCATCTTTTATTGGCTTTGTTTCTTTTTGGTCTTTTTCCCCCCTCAGTTGGTCTGAGGTGTGTTGTTGTACCTTGAAGCCAACGCTCACTTTGCTTTCACACATTGGACATCATTCACATTCAAAACATCATGGACATAAAAGAAGGAATAAATAAAAGTATGTACAGGTTAGACGCCAGACTTTCCCTGATGTTTCACAGTCCTGCGTCTTATTGCTCTGGATCCTGAACCTGAGGTGGTTTCGGAGGACTTGTGTCTAGAAGCACTTGCGGTGGACGATACTGGGACCGGCCTCGTCGTACTCCTGCTTGCTGATCCACATCTGTTGGAAGGTGGAGAGGGAGGCCAGGATGGAGCCGCCAATCCAGACCGAATATTTACGCTCAGGAGGGGCGATGATCTGCAGAGGAGAAGGAAGTCAGACTGGTTTTTCCTTTCCTGGCACAATATTTAACAATCATTTAATGCCCGTGGTTTTGGAATTTGCTCAACTGGCACACGGGAGTATAATGATGAGGTGTCCACACACTTCTGGCTGTATAGCACAGTTTATTTAGTGCTGAGAAAAGCTTTGGGGCTTCAAACTAAGCAAGCACAGTGACATCTGGTGGCTGGTAATATTATATCAGCCCTTAAAGGCCGAGGCCAAAGCTCGACTACACCTCCCAGATTTTAACAGCCTCCTATGTTTGTGATAAAAGTCCAAGAAGCTGTGAGGTAATGCTTTTGCTATGAAGTAGTAGATGTTACTGTGCAACATGAAATAATTAATAAATCCTTGTCTGAAAAGCCGCTACGTGTTAATATACTTCATGGATGATACTGATGTAACATTTGATGAGTGTGATGTGGTTGGAGAATCATGTTCATTAAATGATGCTACTACTGTACGTTTGTAACATCATGTCTTGGGACCAGGTGGACACCTCCTCCTACCTGTGATTATCTGTGGCATCTGTCTCGTCCTACCTTGATCTTCATGGTGCTGGGGGCCAGAGCGGTGATCTCCTTCTGCATGCGGTCAGCGATACCCGGGTACATGGTGGTGCCACCAGACAGCACGTTGTTGGCGTACAGGTCCTTACGGATGTCGATGTCACACTTCATGATGCTGTTGTAGGCGGTCTCATGGATACCAGCGGACTCCATACCTGTCCCAGTGCACAGCAGAGACGTTCACTCGGGTACCGCTTCATTATTGCATTACTGACTAATAATGTGTGTAACTTGTAATAAACGTCTTTGTGGGTTTCTTTAGTTCCTGTCCCTGGACACTGACATGTAAAAGGCCACCCACTCCTCCTACAGTGGAACAAGACCCCCTTCCCAGAACGCACAATGACCAAAACAACTTATTTGTGTCTCTTTATTGTTGTTTTTGTCTCTGTCTCTTTATTATTTGTTTTTTGTATCAATAAAGCTTACATATACTGCCATCACAAAACCTCTCAGTGGGCACTTTTGTTGCAAATTTGTAATTTTGGTCTTAATTAAAAAAAACTGACTTGACTTCCTGAGATTTCTTAGTAAATCAATGTTATGTCAAACAAACATACAGACTCATTCCTACCAGTTCTCAGGATTCAGCTATGAGTGTTCAGTTTGTAAGTGTACACACCGATGAAGGAGGGCTGGAACAGGGCCTCGGGGCAGCGGAAACGCTCGTTGCCGATGGTGATGACCTGGCCGTCGGGCAGCTCGTAGCTCTTCTCCAAGGAGGAGGAGGAGGCGGCGGTGGCCATCTCGTTCTCAAAGTCCAGACCCACATAGCACAGCTTCTCCTTGATGTCACGAACAATCTCACGCTCGGCTGCAAACAGAGAAAATAATCTGTGCTGAATATGTGAAACTACAACCTGGTACTTTTGCTGTAGGTGAAATTAAACTGGAAACTACTGTAGAACCTCAAGCTCACCTACTTCTGGGTCTCAGCTCTTAAATTAAACCTGACGCTGTGCTCTGTGCTGACATGAAGCATTTACCGGTTGTGACAAAGGAGTAGCCGCGCTCAGTCAGGATCTTCATGAGGTAGTCGGTCAGATCGCGACCAGCCAGGTCCAGACGCATGATGGCGTGGGGCAGGGCGTAGCCTTCATAGATTGGCACGTTGTGGGTCACACCGTCACCAGAGTCCAGCACAATACCTGTGATCAGGAACCAGAGGGGGAGAGTCATGGAGAGGTGTTTACATCCAGCCTGTGATGAGTTCTGTTTTAATACTTTAACATCTTTGTCGGGTGAAATTCACAAACTTCACAGTCTTGAATTAGGGCTACACTTTTGCTACAGTCTAGGTTTGAGACATTTTTATCAGTAAAGTTCATGGATGGATTCTAGATGTTACTGTGCAACATGAAATAATGAATTAATCCTTGTCTGAAAAGCCGCTACATGTTAATGACTTTAACATCTTTGTCGGGTGAAATTCACAAACTTCACAGTCTTGAATTAGGGCAACACTTTTAATACAGTCTAGGTTTGAGACATTTTTATCAGTAAAGTTCATGGATGGATTCTGAGACAATGGGGCCCTGGGCACAGACATGTACAAGGAACATTATCACCTCCATGAAGGAAGAGTAGATGGACTTAGTTTGAGACAGGTGTTCCTAATAAACTGACAACTGAGAGCATACTGTCATGTCACCCAGCACTAAACGGACACCAAACATCCTGCAGATGTGGCAAACTCACCGGTGGTACGACCGGAGGCGTACAGGGACAGCACGGCCTGGATGGCCACATACATGGCGGGGACGTTGAAGGTCTCGAACATGATCTGGGTCATCTTCTCCCTGTTGGCTTTGGGGTTGAGTGGGGCCTCCGTCAGCAGGGTGGGGTGCTCCTCGGGGGCCACGCGCAGCTCGTTGTAGAAGGTGTGGTGCCAGATCTTCTCCATGTCGTCCCAGTTGGTGATGATGCCGTGCTCAATGGGGTACTTCAGGGTCAGGATGCCCCTCTTGCTCTGGGCCTCATCTCCCACGTAGGAGTCCTTCTGACCCATACCGACCATCACACCCTGAGGGGGGGAACAGAGGTGAGCATTTACACAAAGCACATTTAAGATCAAATTCAAACAGTGAAAAACATTTGTAAGCCTGAACTTGCATGAGCCACGTCCTGTCACTGCCAATAGATTTATGATAAACTCATCCTTACTTTACATCTGAAGGGTTTATGTTTCATCCTGTTGTTTTTTAAGTGTGATGAAGTTTAAGATTCAAGCAAAGGTAGAGGAATGTGTAGAACAGAACTGAAGACATTTAATGTCAAATGACAAAATCACATTCACATTCCTGAGAAATTAAACAAAACAAAAAAACATATATAAATGACTATATCCAAGATGAAGCAGCAACAAAGTGCTTTTAGAAGCTATTAAAATGTGAATTAACCTATAAATAATGGATGAATATTGAGGTGGAGGGGTGTTATACAGTTAGCTATATCAGGTTCAGGACCAAAGGCTGTGTTTGACTGTTGTGGTGCAGGTGTTTACGGCCCTGTAACATCTCCCAGAGGGCAACAGGGTGGATTTAAGCAGAGGTACCGTCATCTTGCTTCAAATTCTACTCTTATAGATCAAATTATTGGCACTAAAACAGATAAAATATTAAAAAAAAAAACTGAGTTACTCTAAAAGACTAAAATTGGAGACTTAAACAATTAGAATATCCACAATACAAACAACTTATCATCTCTTAGTTCAAGGTTTAATGAATGTAGCCAAATGTGAACCTGAAAATCTATATTATGTAATTTAAATATTTTACTTTACTAAAGACAAAAATCGGAATAAACAAGCAATGTGATGTAAATGAAGACAGAGAGTCGATGGTAGTTACTTTACTAGTTATTTTCAGGCCACTGGTGACAATGTTTGTCCTGAAGGTGGCAGTAGAGGAAAGGACATAAGGTTTGTGTTCAGAGACTGAATGTGTTCATACCAAATACCAAACCTTAAAACAGTGAACAGCTGTGATTTCAGCCTCACTGGCTGTGATAGAAACACAGTGGGTCAAATCCTCTGTGAGGCCACAGAACAACCTGGTCAGTCACAGAACAAGAGATGGCACCAGAGCCTGAACCATCAGATGAGTCATGCCCTGCTGTGGTGCTTACCTGGTGACGGGGGCGGCCGACAATGGAGGGGAACACAGCCCTGGGGGCGTCGTCTCCGGCGAAGCCAGCCTTCACCAGACCTGAGCCGTTGTCACAGACGAGGGCGGTGGTCTCTTCGTCATCACACATGGCTGCGGCTTCTGGAGAGGAAGAATCAAAGGTGCTCAGTTTACTGCATTGGAACCAAGTCCTGTCTATCAGAGGGTCTGAACATCTGATGCCTTCAGAGATAACACAATCACTAGCTAAAGGCACACAACCTAACAAACCTAACAGGTTTTTTTTGTTACCAATTAGTCTAAATTATTTTGTCAGCTTTCAGCTCATAAAATCTCAAGGAACAGAGAAAAAATCCCAACACGTTTCTAGAACCCAGAAGTCTTCAAACTGCTTGTTTTGTTCAATCTTTCAATTGGTTCCACTCTAAAACTGAATTCTTTTGTGACCTGAGCTTTGGACATGTAGTGTTTACCTGCATGGACAAGTCAATATTGTTATTACATGCAAATAAACAATATCACATGTTTTAAACTGTATACCATCCACTTTATGGATGTGTTCCCCTCCTTATGAATTATCTACTTCTCTTATGTCATCAATGTAAATAAATTGGACTAAGGAAAAAGTCATTTGTTTGCAGCAGCAAAACGTGAAATACTGCCAGTTTTAGGTAGATTTCACTTTTTGCTGTTGTCCTGCTTTTAGAAAAGTATTATCTCTGATTTATTTACACCATATGAATCCATTCGAAGGACTTTAGCTCAACATGTTAAATATCCCCTTCAGCCCTGCAGCGTCTGGATCCTGGGTATCATTAAACCAGAAGACAAATAATCAGCTGATACACACTTTCCTTCTTAATAACAACTTGTCAGGCCGAGTAGGTGGAAACACCATTAACCCTCATTTAATTTAATGATGCCTTCAAGTGCTCCCAGAAAGCTCGTACGTTTGAACAGAAAGTCATAATGATCCTCGATAAAAACATTTTGGAATATAATTAAAATTACATTAATACAAATGTATTTTTGTAGGATGTTACTTAAGAGCCATCTGACTTTCATACACAGTACTACACTAACAATACTATAGTAAACAGTACTAGCCTACACAGAAAAAAAACTACAAGCAATTATTTCATTGTGAACCTGTTTGTAATTACATAAAAGGAGGAATAGGTGTTTATCTGGACTACATTTTTTAAATTGTTGTATTTAATTTTAATATATAGTCTACGTTCTGCACATTCCATAGAGAAACACTTCTGTTGTTGATAAACAAAATACAAATACACATTTATCAGTAAAGCTCAAGGAGAAAAGGATATGTGGACCAATTTGTGTTTTAATAAAACAACGTGGGACAATTAAACCGCATTTTAGACTAAATATTAGGTAGAAGAGACATACAACTCAAATATAAGGTCTCTGTTCCGTAACAGCTACCTTATATCTGGGTTTGTAGAAAATTAATTGGCTTTGCTCAGTTAACTCAATGGTTTCTTGTGCAGCTGTCTTGTAATTTCAGAAGTTCCGATAGCACCTGAACATAGCATGTGTCTAAAGTCAAATAAAAAAGCTTTTTCTACACTGAGTATGAACACAAGTCACTTCCCATCAGTTAAACAGATACAGATTTTTTTCCCAAACTAGAAACTAGCCAGACTCCACTGCCTCAGGTTAAAACCCTGTCCTGTCATCCACCCATCCGGGCCAGCCTCCTCCTCTACCTGGCTTCTCTGCTCCTCAAGCCGCTTACCTGTGCTTGTCTCCGGCTGTCAATGAGGAACCAGCTGAGAGGGATGACAGGCAGCGACCACCGGAGTCCTTATATACACCGCCTCCTCCATACCACCCAGAACGTTGATTTGGTCTCCCCCAGACAGCCGTTAGGAATGTCCGGGTATGCGGCAGGGATTCAGCCGCCTCGTCCTTATTTGGCCGCCGTTCGCAGAGGATCGTGCGCAGGTCGGACCTTATATGGAGAGGAAGCCCCCCGCGAGGCCACGCAGGGCGCTCGAGCCCGTGTATGGAGCGAGACCGATGCTCCAACCGTGTATGTGTGTGTGTGTAGTAGTACTAGTACTACTAACTACTACTACTACACACCGACTTGTTCAGTTTTAACATTCACATTTTAACATACACACCGACTTGTTCAGTTTTAACATTTGGGTTGGACAAAGTGTCTATCACTTTTGTTTTGTTAGTATCAGGTCCGGATGGGTCGGATCTACCACGCACAGACCCGGGGCCACAGAGGTCAGGGGCCCCTGGACCTGAGGCTCTGTATATAATATTCCTTGTTTTATAGAACCTAGGTTAAGATACTGACCACATATGGGAGATAGAGGTGGAAGAAAACCACAAAGACACAACTAGGCTTAGTAGTGGATGGTTTCCATCAGCTAATGGGGATCGTAATAATAACATCTAATCAAATGCTACAGAGACAAAAGATGAAGACTACAAAGAGACACAACACAGCTACAAAGACAAAAAGCTACTAAACTGACAAAGCCGGTCCACAGATACAAAATGACACACAAAGACAAACAACAGACCTAAATGACAACAGGCACAGAACATTATTGTGTTCCTCAACTGAAAACCCAAATGACAACATCCCCACAGCAGCTGAGTGACACTCAGGCTCCAGTTTCTACAACAACAGGGCCTGCAACACCAAACAGCTGCAGACGGAGGAGCAGATTCCTGAGCCAAGACCAGAGCCGCCTGTTTATCCAGCTGTTCCCTGAGTCACTGTGGTGTCGGACACAGTCGGCCAGCTACAGACTGGCTGGGGGCCAACATCTGCTCTTTATTTCACCTGTGACACTGTCACCTTCTTATTTTTAAGTAGTTTAATGTGTGTAAATTATCTTTGGGTGTGTATTTATTTGCAGAGGGATGAACAAAGTATTCTGACTTCAGCCACTGAGAGTTGACAATAATCTTCTGTAATGTTTTTACACCCGGCCTCCATTGGTGCAATCGTTTGGCCCTTATATGGGGAGTGAAACACCGGCTGTGTGTAGATAAGACTCAGGAACGTTATCCAAGGTGCTGGAGGTTCAGATATCCAGTTAAAAGCAGACGCACTGGTGTTTCTAATCTAACGCGGTGTCGGCTTTCAGTCAAGCTGGATGCTGAGAGCTGGCTGCAGCCAAGGAGCCTGGATCTATTTATAACCAACATCTGCTCTCCATCACCAAACAGGAGGAGGTCCTGACTAATGCAGGCCAGCGCTGGAGGCGGCTTCCTACACACTCATGTTTCTGTCACTTTCTAGGGCTGATGGCTCCGATATCACAGGAAGTCAAGTGAAATCAAACCAAGTCCCTGCAGAGAAACGTCTGCAGCCTGACACTTACACTCCTATAACAATGGAATTTATCATTTTATTGTTTTACAAAACCATGAGTGTGGCTTTTTTGTCATTGGTCACCAGAGAAATCTCTAATGTCTAAGTGAAACCAAATCAAAGTTGTCTGGATGAATTAAAAGTAAGAGTTTACTACCTCCCAGTCAGTGTTTTCTAGTAACACTTTGGACCCACTAAGGAATCTGAAAGGACTCGGATTTAATGGTGGAACTCTTTCTGGGCACACATACGCCTTGGTGTTCAGGTTTCCACTGAAGCGAAGCTGAAATCCTGAGAAAACAGCTGCTCTGTAGGAAGTGACTGGAGACAATCTAGAGAAATACGAACATATTTATTTAGAAAAACGGCACAGATATTCAAACAACTCTTCAAAACTGTTAGAATGCAAAGGGAAGCTGAAGTGCAGGAGGTGCTGGGGGCGGTCACATCTGGGCCTGTAGGTAATGTTCATAATTGGCCCGAAGGACAAACTCAAAGTAAGGTTTTGATTTCAAGCTGTTCAGGTCGTCCGACTCCAGCAGCTCTTTGACGTCAGGCAGGTACGTCTGCAGAGGAACTCCTGAAAAACACAATTATGTTCAGTTGTTTCATTGTTTTGTCTATAAAACATCAGAAAACTGTGAAAAAAGCCCGTCACCACGTCCTTGAGCGAAGGTCATGTCATTAAATGATTTGTTCGACAGATAACCCAAACATCCAGTTTACTATTGTGTAAAGAAAAGTAGCAAATCATCACTTTCGCAAACATGGAACCACCAAAATTAAAAATGACAAATGATTAATCACTTATCAAAATAACTGCTGTTTAATTTTCTCTCAATCAAAAACAGACGTCCACACATCCCTAGGCTTGTGCAATGCTTCGTTATGTCGCGGCTAACAAATAGTTTGAGGACAGTGTTGTGCAGCAAACGAAGGCTTTGCCAGTGAAAGTGAAGGACAGCTGAAGACAGATTTATAAAAGAATAAAACTGACCAAAACATCCTAAAATATTAAAACTGTTGACAGAAGTACATGTGTACCATACATACAGTACATTTATTGCTTCAGGTGATTTTTGCACTGTATTTTGCAGTTTCAGCTGAAGGCTACGGAAGCCCAGTGAGGACATGAAATGGGATGAACATGACTTTAAATTTCGGTAAATTCATTTTTCTAGTATCAGAAAGTTCTTTTGAAGTTTTACCACAATACACTTTGTTGTGTTTGATTTCTTGAGCTCTGATAAACATGTGTTTGTGGTCAAAACCCACTGTGTGATCACAGAGAAACGAAGACGAGCCCATAGGAAGTGATTACACACACAAAGCTACCATGACCTCATTTGTTTCTCAACCCAGAGGGACTCTGGTGAGTCACGAGCCGGTGCCTGCTGCTACACTTGGTGCTAAAATAACCCGACCGGTCCTGCCTGTACCGAGCTGTAATGTCTGAACAGGGCTTCGTGAGTCGCTCTCACCTTCCTGTATGAGTTTGAGGAGGACCTTGACGAAGATGCTGTCCTTTGCCGCCTCCAGGGGGTCGTCGTTCCCGTCAGAAGACCAGCTGAGAGGCAAACAACAACGAAAACTAATGAAGCGTACAACAGCACGTTGGTACATGTGTGAAATGTATCTCAAGTTATTTCTTCTTTCTGACTTTTTAGGATTGTCTACTTTGATTTGCAGAGACTTTAACAATCCAAATTTAACCTTCAGTCTTCCAGATGAATAATTAGACAAATAAAAACCTGACAGGTGGATCTTACTCATCTCTCCTGAGCGCCTTGCCCAAGATCTCACACTTCAGCGAGTCGATGTCCACAGCGTCCTCCTGCAACAACACAGACAATGCACACAAGCTGACTTCTACCTAATGTCAAGCCTGACCCATCGAACCTCACACAAACAGGAAGTTACCTCACTGATGTACTCCAGTAGATCCAGTGCCTTTTTGAAGTCGTACTCGTTGGCTCGTCGGTTGTCATCACAGATGTACAACTGTGGAGAGGAGAGGCTGTGACGTGACTCCACCTTCATGAAGGTGACAATGCTCAGTCTGCGTTCACACTGCTTGGTGCTGTGAGCTGTACTGTACTACAGCTGTTGACCAACACTGCCCCCTGGTGGGCAGTGTTGTTCAACTCAACGTAGTGTCCTGCACAGCTGAGGCCAAAGCGTTGGGCGCTGAGCTTCGCTTCACAATCAAACCCATTCATTTCAGCTGCT
>NW_018128229.1:297393-306800 GCF_001952655.1 Monopterus albus | reverse complement strand
AGAAACACAAACTGCAGCCTCCACAGCGATCACAAACTCTGTGAAACAGACTGAACACAAACTAAACATCATCACCTACATGAAGGAGGGTTTACTGACTGACTCAGTTTGAGCTGGGTGTTCCTAATAAACTGACCACTGAGTGTACATACGAGCGTGCATGCGTCTTCACCTGTATGAGGTTGTGAGCGCTGAGCAGAGGCATGGTGTCGAGGTTCAGCTGTTTCTCCTCCAGCAGCTGCCGAGGCAGAGTCTCCTGATGCAGCAGGAAGCGCTCCCGCTCCACGATGTCTGATTGGACAGATAAATGACAGGGAGGAGCCTGGTCACACAGCGCTGTGTATGTTTGATGTAAAATGGCCCCTATGTCACAGTGGTGACGAATCCTTTAAAACATTTCTGGATCCAGATCAGCATCAAAACCTGACTTAGGCCGATTTATGTGTCCATTCATATAGTTTATGCTTTTTAAGGTGTGACTGTGACATTGGATTTCTGTTAATACTAATATTTGATTTGTCACCACTGAGAATGTGAGCCTGCTCTCAACTGGTTTTTCCCCTGACTAAATAAAGATCGATGACGATCAGAAGTGGCTTGTTCTCCGGCCTCCTCCTTTGAGCCACCAGCACCGATTCAGGTTTAACGTTTGAGGTGAATCCACCTGATTCACTGGATTCTCTTTGATTTTATGCCTTAGGTTGTGTTTTTACCATCCACTTGTTTGTTGAGCTCGCCCTCCGGCAGGTTGGACACCAGCGCCGTCAGCTTACTGAGAGCCAACAGCGTCTTCTTCTTCACAAAGTAGCGCGTCTCTGCGTTGGCCTGGCTGTACAGCGTCCTGTGGGCCTGCAGACACAACATCAACAACATCAGACTGAAAACTGAGGGAAGCAGCTGCACAGTGTGTGAAAGCAGCTGTTTGCACAGTTCTAGGTTTTGGTGGGATATTAATGAATGTGGGTTACAGCTACTGGTTATGTTTCTATGGAAACCAAAGGCTACAGGTACTATGCATGATCATCCCTCAGGCAGAACAGAGGATAGCTTCAGTGAGGTGTAATGCACCAAAACGTTTACCACCTCTGTACACTGTCGAGCTCTAAACCTGCAGAAGACGTTGGTCAGTGTGACGTGTTCGACTGCAGCCAAGCAGGTTTCATTTTCTATCACAGAAATAAAGTCAAAAGTATAACTGTTTAAAACCAGGACTGTGAACACTTCTGCTTCAGTCACAAGGTTAAATAAGGACGTTTTTCTGTGTGTGTGTGTGTGTAGTTTCCTGTGCATGCTTGTTAACCGCAAACAGGAAGGAAGCTGCAGAAAGTGTGTGTGCGTTCAACAGAGAGACAGTGTACTTGCTCTGCTTGTTGTGAGCATTAGGTTTGATGCTGCTGAAACAGGAAGGAAACCAAGTTTGTGAGCATTTCATCTATACTACACTGTAGCAGCTGTATGTGAGAGTATGAAACAGCAAAGACAATGTAATCCTGCCTGTTGTCTCTTTACCGCACTGTGACAGATGTGAGTAACAGGAAACAGAGTGGGAAGGAAGGAAGGAAGGAAGGAAGGAAATACACACCAGTGTTTGTGTGGGTTATTTCTGACACTGTGGGAGTTTAAAGACATTTAAGTGTTAAAGAAGTGAATCTGGTAACAGCTGTAGATGGGAGGATGTGTTTGTATGAAGACAGGTGAAAATGAAAGAAGGAATAAACAAAGGTAAAGAAAGTAAAGAAGACAAAAGGATGGAAGAAAGGAAGGAACAAAGGGAATAAAAGGGGACATGAAAGAAGATAGAAAGGAAACAACAAAGGGGGAAAACAAATGGGAAGAGAAGAGAAACACTGAAAGGAAGTTAAATGTTAGCATGGAACGAAAGATGAACAAAGGAAGGAAGAATTACAGGAAGAGAAGACCAAATGAGGAAAGACAAAGGAAAAAGAAAGAGAAGACATGAAAGAGAGCAGGGACAAAGAAAGAACACAGCAGGAGGCCATGTTTTATTTCTTCCCTTTATCTTCACTAGGACAGATTTAGGGGAAGCTAAAGGAAGGAAGGAAGGAAAAAACTAAAGAAATAGGATGAATGGAGGGAAATAGGATGAAAGAAGGAACAAGGAAAGAAGAGTGTTTATTCCTTTTATCTTCACTAAGAAAGCTGCAGAGAAGTGTAAGGAAGGAAGGAGAGGAAAAGGAAAGGAGGAGAGAGGATAGGATGAAAGGAGGCCTGACGGGCAAAGGGGAGGAAAAAAGACTAGGAGTCAAAGTGACAGACTGAGGAAACAAATGAAAGACAAGTTGTATGTGAGACTGTGTCTTCTTTAGTGAGGTGTGGTTGTGGGTTTGTACCGAAGCACAAAACAAACCATGTGTGCGCATGAGTGTCTGCGTGTGTTGTGTGCGTCGTACGCTGTGGTAGTCGTGCACGTGGATGTGGTGCAGCCAGCTCAGGTGCTGGTGAGCCTGCAGGAAGCTGGCCAGCTGCTGGTGCTGCGCGGCCGGCTGGGACAGCAGCTTCCCCCTCTTCCCTTTCTCCATGTACCAACGAAAGAGGAAGTCGGCAAAGTTCTGCAGCGGGAAGTGACACGTGCAACAAAGAGGAAGTCAGAGGCTCAAACAACAGACCGGTATCACCTTGATGAGTTTGAGGGCCACAGCAGCCGATCAGAAAACATCGGAGACAATGTCACCTTCAGTGATCAACAAAGCACACAAATGAAGAAATCCACCTGAGAAGTCACCAGGCTCAGTAGCCACTGCTTGTAATTTGTGTCCTGGACAATTCAAGACCACCTGAGAGTCATATGATGTTTTAATGCTCACTACACACCAAGACACAGGCTGGATCTCATTTAACAATGAACTACAGTTTATGTGCACCAGACCCGACTGTGTGTGTGGCCCCGAGTACCTGGTCTGCGAACTTGGTCATGTAGTGCTGCAGGCGGCTGTGGTTGTCGGTCTGCTCACACATCTGGACCAGGATGTCGAAGTCACAGTACTTCTCAGCCAGCGTTGCCAGCCACTGGTACTGGCCCAGCTCCACTGCAACATGTCACAGACTCGTTGGATGGAAAGTGGGACAATCTACCCTCATACGCTACACCTCGTCTTACTCCTCATCTGCTTTATTTAAAGACGAACTTCTCCGAGTTACAGTGAGGTTTTAACAATTACAGAACTGACAGTGTCTAAATCGGGTTTCTGTTACCTCCCTCCACAGAAACGCCAGTTTGAATCCTCAGGTTGACACAGAGTGACATGTTTCCTGTAACCGGTCTATTATTAGACTCATCCTCAACTTACACAGTGGTGCCAGCAGCTCAGAGCGGCGCTGGCTGTACTCCATCTCCAGACTGTTGTAGCGCTCCTGTTGGGCCCCCGGGGGACTCTGCCGCTGCACGGAGGTCAGCTGAGCCACATAGCTCCGCAAGTAGATGTCCAACAGCGCCACCAACTGCTCACACAGGATGCTACGCAGCTCTGAGTCGGCATGGGGGTACACCGAACGCAGGATGATCTCGTGCTGGCGACAGATGACGGTGCGAACGCCGCCAACACCTCCCGATGCTGGAGGAGCAAAAGATTGGGTGGGAGAGAAGGATAAACTCAAAACTAAGATTGTCCATTCATGGTGGTCTAACCTTAAAAATCCAACACATGCACATGCTAATTTCTAAACAGGAGAGTCATTTTCAGGAGTGCACGTGGTCCCACCTCCTCTGCAGACACTTTGGATTTCGTGTCCACTCAGACTTTGGAATCAGGACCCAAGTAAAGTTAAACTGTAAGTCAGTTGTAACGGCGTCTGGCCTCACGTGCAGCCAACAGTGTGCTGTGTTACCTGTCCATGGGATGTACTCAGGCTCTGCAGCAGCGTTTTCAGCAGCTCTGTACATGGAGGCCTTCTCTGTGCTGGCCAGCAGCCTGGAGCATGTCCTGCACACACACACACACACACACACACACACACACACACACACGGTACAAGTCAGTCAAATGTTTCACACGATTAAATTAGGTGTTTATTTAAAGTGTGACTTGCAGGTTAGCAACCCTGGTGATTCACTGTGGAAGAAACGACAGAGTTACTGCATGTGGCCGACTCAAGAAGACAAACTGTGGCATCACCAAAGGGAGTCCGCCCGATGTTATGGGGTTAAAGGGCACTAAACTGTGAAGATCACAGCTCGTCTAATCTGTCAAAGTGCACGGTGTTTTCTTTGGTATTCTAACACATGTACTTCTATGCTCCAAACGTAGATATTGTTGTGTAACTGACGGTCTGCTGTCTTCCATGTCTTCACCTTGATGATGCTGTTGACGGTGACAACCACCTCGGCCCACTGCACAGAGTCGACCGGGTTCTCCTTCAGACTGCGCTCCTCCTCCTCCAGCAGACACTCAAACACCGAGGAGATCTGAGACACCTGTGAGAGCAGAAACAGTCAGGCAACGTGCGCACGACATAAATGACAACAGGGCGCATTCGGACACAAACCTCTCTGAAGAAGACATCAGCGGGAGTGAGGCTGGGCGGCACGGCGGTGTTGTTCCTCTGTAGCGTGGCGGAGATGGCCCGGTTCACCAGCTCAGTGTGTTTGGAGTGGTGGTTCTTCAGCGCCATGGCTGCCTGCAGCTTCTCAGCGTGCTCACACAGCAGCAGGCGTGTTGCCATGGGAGATGAGCGCACAGTCACCTGGCCTAGCCGGTCCAGCAGACCCACCTGATGAGGAACGTGTTCATGGCTGATTCTACTTTTCTGTTCTTTATAAATTCCACCAAGGTCACCCAGAGCACTGGGTGGTGTAGAGGTTGTGTGTGTACCTGGAGCAGGAAGTCCATGAAGCAGCCGTGGGCCTTCATCTTGTCTTCCAGCTGGTGGAGGATGATGAGGGAGGTGAGAGGAAAGCCAGTGCTCTCTGGATGGACAGACATGGAAACGTTTGTATAAAAGAAAGACTGAGAAAGTACAAAGCAGTGTCAGTTTAAACACTTTCATAATCTTCAGTGTTACAGGATGCGCACAGCAAAGAATCGTGTTCGTACACAGCGGTAAAATGTCACCATTCAGAACGTGTGATGTGTCTTCACACAGACAAAATACTTCACCTTTACTAAATAAATGTGGAACAATTACTTGCAAAAAAGGTTATTTGTAATCTGAGGATTTCCCGTGAACCCCACAGTGTGATCATCTCGTGTGTTTATGGTTAACGTACACACTGTGTCATAATTTAACTCCGTAGAGAAACGCTGACCAGGCAGCCTTCTATTTGAGTTCTGGATTTTTTAAGAACCAGTGGATACATGGTCTGTTGCTCCCCATTTCCCCTCCTCACCTTCGGGGACAGACTCGGCCCAGCGGGGGTCGGAGGCTGGGTAGTCGTCCACCAGGTCCAGGTTGATTTGCATCACCACGCCGTCCAGCTCGGCTCCCTCGTCCCCGTCGTCGTCAGCGGGAAACAGCTCGTCTGTGACCGTCTGAGCACCCACCAGGTCGTTACTGACAAAGGAGAGAGGATGATCTTTAACTACAGTGTCACAGGGACTAGATCCCTGTTTTCTAAATCCTAAGTCATAACTGTTTTTTTAAGCACCAATGGTTAAAGATGTCAGATACCTGCACAACATATCAATAGTTTTCTCTGTACAAGGACGATCATCAGAAGTCCAAGTGGTAGAAACAGCCCAGTGGCTCCATATAATATGATGCAGACCAAGATGTTTGAGGTTTTAGTTCAGTGACTGATGCCAGGGACCAGCTCTCTCAGTTAAAACTGACTTTTTAAACGGGACCTGGGAGCGATCTGCTAACGTACCGACAGAACTGCAGGAAGGCCGCCTTCAGGAATTTGGTTTTGTCCTCGTGAGCTACGGGCTCTGCTCTGGTCGGAGTCTCCACGGCTGAAACCTCAAACACAAAATCAAAACTACAAACTCATTTCCATTCAATCACAACCAGTGTCATCTTCCTTTTTGTTCCAGGTTTCTCAATTGAATACTTTCATGGAAATCCAGTACAACATGGCCTAGTCTAATCACTGAATGACGTCTCTGCAGTATATAACAATAATTCCTAATGAGATAATTCATTAAGTTGATGCAACCAGGACCCACATAAACAGCATAACACAGATAAATGCATTCACCAATTAAAAAGAATAATTCCTTTAAGAGGGAGCAGTGCAGCACACGTCGTTCTACACTAGGCCAGAATTCTTGCATGAAATTTCAGACTTTTCAAAACCTTCTGAGGCTGAATTCTTTCTGAAGTCCTTGTAAGACCTGCAGAAACGTCGTCTTTTAGTCTTCGTCTACAGGCTGCTCCCACACATCCCGTCTCAGCAGGGGCCAGTTTGAGTTTTACCTCCGGAGCTGCAGCCAGCGAGGAGCACAGGGAGTCCTCCACGGTCTCCGGCAGGATGGAGGCACTCTCCCTGGCCACCACCGCCACCAGGCCGCTGTTCTGGGAGAAAAACACGGGCAGGTTGGCGCAGCAGCCTCCTCCTCGTACGCCGTCACCTGGACAGAGAGGCACACGTCAACACAGACAGTGTTAGGTTTCTCTGTCACTGTTCTACTTTGGTTCCTATAAATAACAACAGCGCTCGAGTAGGTATTAAACAATCAGTTCCCAAGCTTCTCCACACTCCTGCCTTCAAAAACTCTTTTAATGACCAGTAAAACAGTTAACACTGAGTTCACCAAGTCAAAGAATGTAAAGACAATATAATGCCACACTACATTTAAATCCAGTCATGCCAGTGTGAACACTGGTGCAGACGTCCCCACTGACTTTCACTTATATGTTCTACGCAGTTCACAGGTTGAGTTACTTATTAAGTGGATTCATGTATTGACAATTACAACATGACTTTTCTGTCAGAACATCCAACAGCACCGTCTGGGTAAAGAGGAGGACTTGGATGAACCCAGTAACAATTATATGATGGTTATATAAGCCTGTTTCTATAAAATCACATACTAAAGCATTTTCTAAGCCAGTGGCACGAAAGAAAATATATTTATGACCTTGGTAAATAAAATACAAGAACTTTAATGCCCTCTGAGGAAACTAAGTGCATTTAAGCTTTTCCCAGATCGTGTGTTAAAACCTTCTGATGCCTGAAACACTCGTCTTATGGTTAAATGTGCTGGACTCAAAAACCTTCCCCATTTATTTTTACATAATTACTGTGTTTTCTCACAATGTTCCTTTGTGGTTTAATTAATGCAAACTAACTGCTTAAAGCTCAGTCAAGTCTTATATGATTCTCCAAAGTATAAAAGCCTATTGAACTGTATTACTTATGAGCTGACTGAGGGTTGTACGGTGCTTCAGCTGCAGTGCAGACAGCACTAGAGAGACCACAGCCAGATGAACCAGGAACACTGTGGCACCAACCAAACACAGAGTGGCCACTTCTCACCAGGCGAGTTAAAGCTGATTTTCTCATCAGGCAGCCCCCCCCTTCTGGTTTCTATCGTGCAGGCGAACACCCATAGAGGAAGGCGGTGGAGCCGGGGAACGGCGGCAACACCATCCGCATGGACTGCAGTGCCTCCTCACTCTGTAGACATATGATAACAAACAGTTAGCTCCACAGGTGGAGAGACGACCCGTCCACAGAAAACACAGCGGCCTCCTCACACGACAAAGGTTAGCATGAAAAACTAACGCTGTGCCGTTTTCTGCTGCAACGTGTTGCTTGTGCTTCAGGAGGCAGAGCATCGCTGCTGAGAAACTGAGGATTTAATCGGTTTAATCAGGAGACCCTGTACGCCCAGTTAGTTTGTTTCTATGGAAAATTATGAACCTAACAACCACAACTGTCTGCTCCTCCATCAGCTGTCACTGACTCCCAGACTGACACTAAACACGGAGCCTCAGCAGTATTGATGAAGCGGCGTTAAGCACACAGCCACAGTGTGAGCTGATTGACCTTAACACTGGACTTTGTTCCTGCAGCTTCAGTGGAAAATCATCCACAGCTCTGGCTGGATCTCTGGAGCCAACAGCCAGGCTTATTTCTTCAGATAATCAACATTTCACACTCATTACTTTGGATATTTCTACAGTTTTAGGCACAACTTCTCACAAACTCCCACCTGAAGCAGAAAAACAAGCCTCCGGACCTTTAGTTCCTTATCAGATCCACTAAACTCAGTTTCAGGACTGACCTGGAACGGAGTGTTGTACTTGGTGACCTCCACAGTAAAGTGGTCAGAGATGGCGGCTCCGTTGTCCTGCAGGGTCACCAGGCAGAAGTAGGCCAGGCAGGGGGTGTCTGACGGGTGCCAGGCTGCAGCCAGCACCACCAGGCCGGCTCTGAAAACACAGCATGGGCCACAGATTCAGCATCTGGCATTTCTCTGGCTTCATCTAAAACCCTGTAACGTGGTTAAAGTAAACTGAACGCTGGCTGTGATCAAAAGTTCCCTATGTGCATGAGGTGGAGAGCAGTGCACTGATGACTGTTTGTTTATAATATGCTCTGTGATTTTCATGGCACAGCCGGGGGATGAGAGGGATAACCTGTAGACCTCTACCTCCTGTTCACTGTACATCACATTCAGTTACAGACGATTTATACCAGAAAGATGTTATTCAGATAGTTTTTAAAATGCAGACTGTAGCTTAAAATGTGACAGACAACTTAAGACCTTTCATATTCAAGTATAAAACAGGATATATTGCACAGATAAACTGTTTAAATGCACACGGACAAACACACTCACTGGCCGAGCTTCATATCCAGGTACGCCACATTCACTCCGTCCTTCATCTCATCGTAGTTGCTCTCTGACCCCTGGCAGGAGACAAATATCAGAACGTATGACCATGATACATACGCACAGTACTGAAGCTTTGCGTGTTGTAAAGAAATTGAACAGAGAACCTGCTCAGCATGCCCGCCAGCTTCCAGCGGAAAAGATAATGTGTGGATTTGGTTCAGTAACAAAAAAGCACTTTCACCAGCACGGTGTCTCAGCGTCAAGGGAAACTGTGCGACGAGGAGTCAGACTTACTCTGCACAGTATACAACAATCACGTGTACGCTCATACTAACCCAGATGGCGTCGACGATGCTCTCGGTCAGAGCTCTGTGGATGTCCCAGCTCAAGACCTGGTGCTCCGAGACGTCCTCCACCTCCCACTTACTAAGACTGGAGCTGGTGAGTGTGTACAGGCAGCTGGCTCCGCCCACCCACAGCACGCTGTGGAGCTGCAGAGAGAGAGAGAGAGAGAGAGAGTCACCAACCAGACACTGGTAGACTGTGTATAAATACACTGTGCTGTGACTGTTGGCCAAGAAAACTATACAGGGACTAAACAGCTGGGATTTGAAACACTTCTGGATCCGCGCCCAAACAAATGACACAATTCTCTTCACTGCTGAA
>NW_018128229.1:285662-297377 GCF_001952655.1 Monopterus albus | reverse complement strand
CAAATCAGTTTCTTTTTTGAGAAATCCTGCCAAATTATTGACAGATAAACCAATAAAATCAAACCGTGAGTGAACTGAGCACGGTGAGCTGGCTGCGAGTCTTTATATTAATATTTAGCACCTCTGTTCTCAGAACCAGTGATGTTACACTCAAAGCAGACGACCTGACACAGGAACAACTTTTCACAGCAGTGCGTTTCGATCAGCGATAGACCGATTGATCGATAAATGGCTGATTAACTGAGCTAATATTTTGTTAACTGGCTGATGTCTGTGTTCACGAGGCAGATTAACAAAAGATGTAAACACATCTGCAGTGAGACGAGTGCAGATTTGATGCCTTGCTTCACCGCGCCGCCCAAACATCACATGACCATCCCAAATGAATTAGACTGTGTCTGGTGCTAAGAAACCATTTTAACCCAACTGCTTCATTCTGATTCAGTGCTTCAGAAACCTCTAATTCAAACAACACTACTCAGAACCCAACATCTACAGAGTGCTGTCGACATAAAGACATAACTTGAATTTGGGTCATACAGTGTACGGATACAGCTCAGAGTCTTTGTGCACAATTTAATGTGTTATCATGGATAAAACTGTCATTTTTGCCCAATCTACAATCAAAAACCTATAATAAAGTGAAACCATAGTTTATCCCAGTTTTATGTATTAGACTTTTTGGATGCACACAGAGAGTCAGGATTGTTTATATGTACTGAGGCATCTCATGTACAGGAGGTTTGATTAATTATATGTATGCCCTCGCCTTGCTCCACATGTTGTGCATTAGGACCTGTTAGCATGGCTCACTGTGTCACTGGTGGGCGGGGAGAGGATGCCAAACAGGCTGGAGACCCGGCGTCCGATGCCAGAGAGCACGCCCTGACCCTGCTGCAGAGCTCGGCAGTGCAGCTTTCCAGAAGAATCCACACTGGCTCTCAACAGTTGACTCTTCACTGAGGACAAGACAAAGCTCCCACCCTGAGAGAGGAGTCAGAAATAAAGACAGGTAAAGGAAAAACAAAATCCAGTTTGACAGGAGCTACAGATTCAAAGCAGACCGGCTCATTTAGTCAAAATTTGACAAAACAACCAGTTTGACAGGAGCTACAGATTCAAACCAGACCGGCTCATTTAGTCAAAATTTCCTGTTTGGTGTGTTTAACTGCAAAGGCTAAAACTGAGGATCTACTCACTCTGACAGCAACAACAAAGTTACAGAAATCCCCCAGGTCCACATCTGTCTCTGTGTATTTGCCCTCCTGAGCCAAGCTGGGCCAGAGACGGGCTGTTCCCTCTGCAGCCACCGCCAGGACGGTTATGGACTGAACGGCGGCGGTGTCCAGAGGAGCAGCGGACATCACGGCCACGAGGTCAGCTGTGTAGTTGTACTCACTGCTGGGCAGCTGCAGCTCCTTACACACCGACAGCTGCAGGGAAACAGAATTGGTGGGTTTTAAGACTTAAACTATGAATCTGTGACTGTTTTCTTTAGGGCTGCAAACTAAAACATTTTTACTGGATTAACCTTTAAAATACTTTATTATTCATCAGGAAATACTGACAGATGTGCATTAGCTTCCTAGCACTCAAGGTGGCAGCTTCAGATTTCTTGTTTTGTCCAACCAGCAGTCCCACACCAAACTATATTCACTCTACAACAATATAACACAAAGTCATAAATGTTCACAGTATTGGGTGTCGTACCCGACTGTCATGGTGAAGAGAGCTGAGTCTGAAGGCAAAGCTCTAGTCGTACCAGGAATTTACAGACAGGCGACAAATGAAAGGAAACCCCGATTAAAGTGTCTTAACAAGGTGCTGGATTACTGAGCTTTTGTTCAAAGGTGAGTTTTAATCGCTGTAATCTTGGTAGTGCAACAGAAATGTTATGTTGCTATGCTCTGTGTTTTAGAGGGTCAGTGTTTATGCACTGCCTGTGATGCACAGCTGTGCAGCGACTCTTTGTTTGAGAGCAATCTCTATAATTTCCAGTATTGACTCAAACATCCCATTCAGGCTAAAGCTAATCAAAATGGGTTTTTAAATCAATTTCATCAATAAATAAATAAATAAATAAAAGTAAGGCCTGGTCACCTGGCTACACGAGGCAGCCACGACAGACTGACCAACTAACTGTGTGTTCTTCTTGACTAAAATTTATTACCCACAATCAAATACAACCTTTTGAAAGTGAGACTGGTTCAAACCCAAACTATGTAAAGTGGAATATGATGCACTCTTATGATGTTGGCACTTAGGAAACTTCTTCCTGTTTTTCCCTTGATGAATAAGTCGCTGGACTGGTGATTTACAGATCTCTTTGGTGGAAGAGGGACTGAAGTGTACCTTGGCCACAGGAGTCTGGCAGATTTTCCAGATGATCAGTCTCTCTCCACAAACCATCCAGGCCCAGCCGCTCTCGTTCACCTTCACTGAAATCTGGTCATCAGCTAGAGGCATCCAGAGACACAGACATGTTCAGCGGCAGCACTTGAACAGGACACGGTACTTCTAACAAACCCTGACAGAAGGACTTTGACAAGAAGAGATGTCTGAGAAAACTGGAATTAGACCACAGAAAACAAACCATGAAGCAGAAATCACACTGGAGAGGATACGAGATGTGGTTCTGTTTACCATCAGCCATGGTGAGTGCCTCCATCACTTTGACAGGCAGCGACGAGCCGAAGGTTTGCACATCATAGTTGACTGAGTCTGCAGAGGCATGGGTCTGCACTCGGGTGGGTGTTGACCTGGTGGGGAGTGATTTAGGGTTACACCGAGTGGATAAACTCTACAGACCGTCCGTCTGACTGCATTGTGTGGAAGGTCAATCCATGCCTTGGTCTCTACCCATGTTCCCCTTGTAATGAATGTTGTACAGCTTTGTTTAAGCTTATATGTCCCACTCGTGTCCTGTCTGCACAAACTATCTGCTATGTTGCACTGTTCTATAAATGACAGTTACCTCCTGTCAGTGCTGAAAGAGGGATCCCTCTTCTGTAACTCTGAGGTTTCTACCATTTTATTCCTTCTTTATAACGTTGTTTTTTTATTTCAGTTGTTTCTTATCTGATTTAAAACTCCACAAACAGAGTGTTGTATGCTGTAAACCTGTGAAATCCCGTGAAGCTAATTTATTATATTGGGCTGTATATAATAAAACCAACATGGATTAGTGTGAGGTATCTAGTCTTCATTGATTTATACGAGCTAAGCAGGGTGAACAAAAATGACAAGAGATTTATTTAGGTCAATATAATAAACTGGCAGCTGATACAAATATATAAAACCTTCCAAATTAAGTTAACATTAGCAGGCGGTGTTTTCACTGACCTCACAGACAGAGGCGTCCTACGCGGGGAGAACAGCGAACTGTTGGCCGCTGCGGAGACGTTCTTCCTCCCGCTGGTCCTGCGGCCGGAGCCCGAGGCGGTGCGGGGGCTAAACATGGCTTCTGTGAGACCTGGTACTGCTCAACAGGGAAGAAATATATAAAACTATAACCGTAAAAATGAACAGATATGCTATGCCCACCTTGTTCATCAAACAGCGCGCGATGCGGTCGCGTGAATAATACGTCATCATCTTGTAACTAAGCACCACCTATTAAAAGCGTAGCTAATAAAACAAGCATAACAATTTGAAAAGTAACAAACTACGGATTAAGTAATAGTAGTAATTACTGAGCATTTTTAAAAATGTCCCTAGCCGTGCCCGAGGTGACGGGGTTCACGCCGAAAATCGCGTCATGAACAGAAACCTGAAATGATGAAAATCAAGTACGAAAACCAATTTAACTGGTGTCTGCACATCCCTGGAATACAGAAATGCACACACAACCGCGTGTCTTAATTTTAATCACTGTTATATGTTGTTACTTCTTTGGTTATAAAACATTCTGCCACAAGGTGTCGCCCTTTCCACGTCCAATAAGGTGGACCTGACATCAGCAAACATCCAAGGGCAAACTGAGAATAGGTACCATCTAAAGATCCATTATTGTTCTCTGTATGACATAAATAGATGTTTGGATGAAACAGATATTTGAGCAAATACTTTACATAGTTTACAAACATGTAGCTCAGGGTGTTTGAGAGCTGGTGAGATGTCGATCAGTGTGAGGAGGGGATCAAGTGAAGATAATATCCTTGACTGACCCAGTAAAACACCTGACCTGTGATCTGACTGAGCTATTTAACTTGCTGAAAACCAGACCAACGGCAGAAGTAGTGTACAAAAAGCAAAAGCTGAAGGTGGCTGCAGTGAAGAGCATCACCAGGGAGACTGATGAGACCACAACATTTGTCACAGTGTCCAGTTACTTTTGACACTTGGTCACTATGTGGTTAAGTCATTGGGGAGCATTACAGAGCAATTACAGTGAATTATGGGAGTGTGGTATATGGATTGTTATAAAGGTAAATTGAAAGAAAATTGCAGAAACAGTGGGAAGAAGAGAGAATAGAAAGATGGTTATATAAGATCCAATGGAAAGTATGAGCAACTGTTAGGGACGCTCATAGTGACGCTGACTAGTGCAAGGAAAAGAAGAGAGGAAAGGTGCCATCGGGCAAAGCTGACAGCAACAAGAAGCACGGGAAGAAGTAGGAGAGAAGAAACTAATATTTAGGTTATGATTTAGACACACGGGACAAAAGAATACATTATTTAAATGTGGTAAATATGTTACTGGATGATGTGATGTCTGTGGGGAAGAATAAACAGTTGAGCATGTTGTGTTATAAAATAGGAGGATGAGAGGAGTGAAAGGATTCAACATTTCAGACATACAAAGGTGGTTTTTGATTCCCACAAACTTGGGGGGCCCACAGAGACTAGCTTTGGGTGAGGTAGAGGGCCCAACTTCAAATTTTTTCATAGGGCCCAAAAGTGCTAGCGGCGCCCCTGTTGCTGATTGTTTTTGTTTTTAAGACAAACAAAATCGATAGAGAGAATTGAAGTTCTATTAATCTAGTGCATTCCTTTAAAGATTCTCCCATAAGTTTACCTCTAGACAAGTGAAGCCCATTAAAACGTTATCTTTGATGCTTATCCTACAATAACGTGCAATGGAAAGTATGAGCAACTGTTAGGGACGCTCATAGTGACGCTGACTAGTGCAAGGAAAAGAAGAGAGGAAAGGTGCCATCGGGCAAAGCTGACAGCAACAAGAAGCACGGGAAGAAGTAGGAGAGAAGAAACTAATATTTAGGTTATGATTTAGACACACGGGACAAAAGAATACATTATTTAAATGTGGTAAATATGTTACTGGATGATGTGATGTCTGTGGGGAAGAATAAACAGTTGAGCATGTTGTGTTATAAAATAGGAGGATGAGAGGAGTGAAAGGATTCAACATTTCAGACATACAAAGGTGGTTTTTGATTTGTGGGATAGTCTACAAAGAATGTCTGGAGATGATTGCTTGTAGTTCTGATAGTCGTCCACCAGATGGTGACCTGATTCCATGGGGGGTGGGGGGTATGCTTACCTGAGGATTGGAGCCACAGGCCACAGAATCAGGAGTGCTCTCTGCGTCCTGTGCACCCGTTGCAGCTCGTCCATCCCGAATAAAGAAACCCCGATGGATCAGATACGGTAAGCAGTGTTAATTCTGAGCTGCATCACCTACTTGTACACAGTAAGGACAAAGGGGAACCTCACGATACGGGACCGAATCCATCCATCCGTTATACCACTTTAATGATTTCATATTTGAATTGACCTTGTTTCACTTTCACTTTCTTTCTGTGTAACGAGCCAGAGAAAATCAACCAAACCGCTGAGTTACTGGCTACACAAACACGCGATTCATCTGTAATGACCTTGTATGAAAACCATTTTTGTCCCATACACTCATGTTATTGGCTGGCCTGCTAAAGAGTCTTCCTCTGGCTGCTGTTCTGACTTTAGAGACAAAACGCTTTGCTCATGTGCCGCTTTGTGCGTTACCATTGGCCACCTCTCTGAACTCAGGGAGTTTCCTCTCTCCCTTTACTTTAACCGGAACCAGTCACGTCCTTTAACCCGATTTCAGAGAGAAAGTGGGTTCAGCTCATGGCCCAGACGTGCGTTGTGCTGCTCACAGGGCTCATTCATGTTCATGTTGTCCCACTTGGAGATTCCAGGTGAGCAACAAAGGTGTAACATTGTGTGTCTTAGCTAACTTCCATTGCCTTTTACACTCATCCTTTACAGGAGTGGAGAAAACCAGATAAATGTTCGGTTGGAATAACCCTAGGCTACCTCTTTACACCATTACCTAAACCAAGAAACTCCAATAAGTCTGTTGATGTTCTGAGGGGGAACAGAAGCTACACATATTACCTACCTATAACAGTTTCCCTGACTGTTAAAACACATCGGGTTGGAAATCTGTTTCCATGACTTCCCTCTATACTACTCTATCCGCTACACTAATCTAAATTGGGCCATATAATGTTAACTCTGGGAGTTCAGCCCAGTCATTTAATGTGCTAGTCACAGTCACTGAAGGTCGTTGAGTTGTTTCTACTGGCTCTGGGTTTATGTCACAGCAGGCAGTGAACAAAGTTCAACTGGACTGAACTTTGTCCACTGCCTGAGCTCACCTGCAGTACCTGCACGCCACGCTGCATGTGCGCTTTGCGCCGCAATAAACTGCTATGGCCCAATGGGCTTCAGAGCGCAACGGTGCCGTTGTCACTTTCTATGTGAAAGTCCCTTTTCAAACAGGCAGGGTTTGGCCAAACCACTGAAAATTTGGAACTCAAGATCCACTATTAACCACTTAATAAGATGAGAATATTATGAACAGAACCAATAAAAATTAAACTTTATTTATGTTCTGGAATTTTAAATTGTTTTTATTTTCCTCATTGTATATGTGATGTTCCTACAGAACCCTCGGCACCCCTGTTTTATATGGCCAGGGTCTGGGACGTCCTCCCCTCAGACCTATTGAGAACAATGCCAGGAAGAGATCAGGTATGAATATAGAGGCAGGGGGAACAAAACGTTGTAGCATTAAAGTCCTGTATTTAATTTGGTGAATGCTGCAGAAATCGTATATACTACAGACTGACAGCTGAATGTCTGAAGTTTTTCTGGTCCAAATACAGGAAGCACAAGTGATTTGTCTGGGGACAAGACAGAGGGGTTGAAGGCAAGACTTGGGCAGTTGACCCCAGAACATTCACTGCTGCAACGCAGTGTAAGTGATAAACACAGCCACAACAGATGGAGTGTCTGATCACAGCTGGTGGATGTTAGCTTAGCAGGAGCAAATGTTGACTCTCAGAAAGGAACAAACTGCTGTTTAAATCTGTGTTAGTGATGGATCACCTTGAGTTTTTAGTCTCCTGCAAAAAGAGAAAAACACAGGGACGTGTTATTGTAATTAACATTGTGCCTTATGCTGTTTCTCTCACACCATCACTCCTGTTAGAAAAAAAGAAGAAAGCATCCTTCAGCAAGTGCTTCACTCAGGTAATTAATCATTTCTTTCTCATTTATGGATTAGACAGATCTTTAATATTGATCAGTTTACAGTATTCAGTGTGGTGCAGAGCAAGACATATTCTTTTAATGTGCAGAGATGCTTCAGTACGTGGTCAGACCTATAAAGCGCCACCTAAACAACCTGCACCACAAGACACCATTACTGGTAAGTACATTTACTTACTGTACTCTACTTCAGTTCACTTTTAAGCTCTTGTGCTTTACATGAGTATTTCAGATGAATACTACTGTTTACTTCTGTTCCTATGTCATTAATCATGTATTTTAGCCATCTTTTTTTATTTTTTTATTTTAAATGGTGTCTCACTAAACATTTCTTTCATCAGATGAATCTTGCCTCAAACTGGATCCAAAAACAGCAACCACAAAGACAAAGGTAATGAAGGCAAGAGCGGAGCAGTGGCACATAGATGCAAGACACCATTGGAAAATGGAAGTATTGTGTTGGAACAACTTTGCTCCACAGTGTTAAACAGATCAAGGTTTAAAACAGTGCTCCTCTAGTAGCACGCCTAGCTAAACATCCACACAGTGACCCTCTCACAGGAACATGAATGTGGTTGTAGTGACCGTCAGAGCTCCACCAGACTCCCCGTCTCTCCAGCAGAGAACAGAAAAGTCTGACAGCAGCTTCTCAACGCTGTTAGCTCTGATTCTGTCTGAGAGCGCTGCAGTGTCAGTATATCTCATGGATGTATTATAGGAATTGCATTCCCAACTTAAAGATATCACTGAGTCACTTTAATGAAAATTGCTCACCTTGCACATGAGCCTTCGTTTTCTTCAGTTCTTGTTGACTTCTGCATTGTGTGGCCCACTCCACGTGCACTTTAGTGTTTCCCACCTGACAAAGACTTTACATGGTGTCAGTGTCACAATAATAGAAGTCACTTTTCTAGGTTCTGTGAAAGTTAACAATTATAAAACCTCAATGGAATAAAACGTCCTAATACAAAGAGTGGTAATTGCTCTGGTCTGCAGTTCCAGTTTGTAGGGAACATGTTTTTTGAACCACAGGGGGATTTTTGTTGCAATACCTTGAGTGACCACAAGGGAAAATTGCAAGGCTGGGTGGTGGCATGATTCCTGCTCTCATTATACATCTACCCTAGGTATGATGCCACAGTATTCTTCTGTATGCAGGAAACTCCGCTCTTCAGCTCACTTGACAATCAGTCTTCCTCATGCCCCTTGACCCAGCGAATCACACACTGTTTAGTGACGAGGCCACGCATTGTACTTATTGCTCCTTTAAAATATGCTGGGAGAGAGGCTTCTAGTTGAATTTAAAGGTGTAGTTACCCTTCAGTATTCTTCATTAAAGATGTTCTGGATAACATGTCTTTTTAATTACTTCAAAGCACACAGCTACACATTTTGAAAACTAATTTTGTGCCTTCCTAACATCCAGGTCTCATCATGTTTTACACCTGATCGTGTGTTAGATGAACGTGGAGAGACTTCATACAGGTAATCAGAAAGTAAAATAGCAAATATTGTTTCCTCGTACCATTATGATTGGTTTTAAACGTTAAGTTTTTTTCAATTAAAAATGTATTAAATGAACAAATTATATAGTTGTTGTGTAGTTGAAATAGTTGGGGGGTTATTTGAAGCTTATCTATATTTTTGTCCTCCCCAGCTACATACATGAGAGGGCCAGAATATTAGGAACACCTCTGAATATAATGTAGTCCAGTCTGATACCACCTTTAGCTATGGGCTCAATAATAAACATAATTGAATTTATACATTTATGACAATTTCACCAAAAACTGAAACATTTTGAGCTTCATAAACACAGATGCTAAGGTGGAAGTGTTGCACTGATTTGCATACAATTGTACAGGTGTACCTAATAAAGTGGCCAGTGAGTGTATATTGGTGTTAACACGGTTTTGATTCCGAGGGGTCGTTAGTGCTGTAGATTTCTGCAGAACAGTGATGGTGGTTGGACAGTTGGGGGGGTCTGTACCGTACCTGATACATTTGTAAACCTCAGTGCAGTTGTATGACAACACGTTGTTTTCATTAGGGCAGCAAGGGGCGGTCGATAATCAATAGATGGCAATGTATCATACTAAGGGAGAGAGTTTTACTAAATTGTAAGCCTGGAGTACTGCAACTGTGTATATGTGGTAAAAGGGCCAAAAACGTGATAATTCTGTTCTCATTGTATCATACAGGTTCAAATGTCCGTCTCCAGGTGTGTACCAGTGTGCTTCGACACAGCTAGTATTTAAATTGACTCAGAAGGCAGAGTTGTCATACAAGATCATCCAGTGGGATAAGATCAAGCCCCCCCTCCCATCTTACAAGAGGCCTGACAAGAGGCCTGCAGGTCCGTTGTATCACATCGAGTGTTCTGAGAAAGCTGTTGCTCAGCTGTGCCTCCCACATTGTGAAGCACAACCTGGTAAGTAGATACAATATGATGTTTAAAACATAAAAACAAAGCACAGTTATTTTTATAATAACTTAAAACAACCTACAGTACAGGAGTGGGTATAAAATGACTGGCATGTTGTGGGGCTAATGGCTCTGTGTACTTCCAGCACCCCCCAATGAAGACCTGTGTGTTGCCCACTTCCGTCATGGTAGGATGGGCATCCTTAAGCCACTAAAGATAACTGATACTCATGTGGTTGTGAATGTTCCTCACCTCTCTGCCCTTGGATTGATCTGGAAATGGGTCAAAAAATTTCTAAACAAGAAACGAATAATTGGACAAGTTCTGCTGTTCCACCACCCAAAGTTCACAGAGCAACTGAGAAAACTTAACATCTTTCTACTGCCAGCGAACGTTCCACTGCGAGAGGTAAAGTTTATGAAGTCATAGTTTTTGTAATTACATAGCAACATTTAGGTCTATCAATCAGTGCCACACTTTACTATGTTCTCTTATCAAAGCTTATGCTAAACAATTTCTCACAGTTGTACTGTCGAATTTAAGATAGAGCTTTTTTAAATTTCCTCCTAATATTTCTCTTGTCACTTACATGGTGTTTTGATCTAAAGTCAACTCAGTTAATTTCAGCAGTACAGCAGCATATTGTTATAACAACCAAATATTGCTGAGTTTCAGAATATGAGAAGATTTTCCAGTTTTAATCAGAAACTTTTTCAAGAAACATTTCTTGTAAAATGTAAACTGCAACATGTTGTAAACCACAGATTATGCTTCTTAAACTGACATTAGCATAGGAGTATGGGCTAGGTAACAAAATGTTTCATACATGCAGCAGACGTGAGGCCTACTTTCATGTGTTAGCATGAGCAAGCTAACATAAGGCTATATTAGAAGGTTTACTGGTTTGTTGGAGTGATTAGCAACACACAGTGGAATTTGATGCAGTACAAAAGGAAGCAGAAGAAAGTTGGCCGGGTTAGTTGAAGTGAGTGTATATTGGTGTTGCTAATAATACGGTTTTGATTCCGAGGGGTCGTTAGTGCTGTAGATTTCTGCAGAACAGTGATGGTGGTTGAACAGTTGAGGGGGCCTGTACCGTACCTGATACCATTTGTAAACCTCAGTGCAGTTGTATGACAACACGTTGTTTTCATTAGGGCAGCAAGGGGCTCCATTCCAGACAGATGATAGATTTTAACCTGTAAAAGAGGCATTAAAGGAAAGCCTGAATAAATTAGTGCAGAAACAGCATATGCATGTATACATAGAGTTTAAAATTTAAAGTGATGACCATTAGGGGCTAACTGTGATAATGAAACTGTGATCTAATAGAAATGTTCTGATACTACTAAAGGTTAAACAGGAACAGGAAAACGCTGAGTACATTGAGAATCCTGCCTTCTGTGTCCTCACTGAAGGCCAAACATACACTGTGCGTTGTTCCGAGGCCCATGAAATACATTATTCGGTGAGTATTTCAGATACAACTTCTAGTAAATATTACATCTCAGTGACATTGTAAATGAAGCAGGCATTCTGTGTTATATCAGTCTCAATGTTTCCTTATGATTAGTCCAGGACTGCACAATGAAAACATTAAATGCATATGTAAAGTCAAAGTTAAAATTTGTGTTTTTAAACTAGCAGAACCTGCAGTCATGTTTCAGTATCTGCACCTGAATTTGTTCAGTTTGTTCACAGTGCTGCTCTGTACTTGAAGTGTTTTGACCAACCTCTTGCATTAATATGCAATAATGCACTTAAAAGTGGACCATTATATATATATATATATA
>NW_018128229.1:271318-280084 GCF_001952655.1 Monopterus albus | reverse complement strand
TAGAGGAGCAGGTGAGTAACACAGTGTTCAGATCAGTAATATTGTACCTGCAGTGGTTCTGTGAAATATATAAAAATTCAAACATGTTATTGTCATGTTTTAAACATGTTTAAAACACACAAACAATCAGTGAACACCAACACAAGCCAAACACACATTTACAACCATCAACACACGGTCACAGTGATCACTGTTACACCAATTACCAGACGCTGTCTAGAGACACTATGAGCCAGAGTTTTTTCCTGTTCACATGTGTCTGCTGACCCATCCCTCACTGAAGACACACCAGTCCTAGCTCAGCAGTCAAACTGGTCAGTCCCCAGCTTGGCAGACATCTTATAAAAAAACATGAAAGTGAGAAAGACCTGCCTACAGCCTTGTAGGACAACTGCTACCACAAACAAACAGCAACCAACAGACTTGCAAATGCAAAATTCAAAGGTTGGAAGGTAGCTCAAAATGCAGTTTCCCACTTAGCCAAACATAAATTCAAGCCAGCAGTCAAAACATCAGGAAACACACGCTGCCTTCCAGACCCTGGGGAAAGGAACACCAGGCTGCCAGATAAACAACCTCCCCTGCCATAGGTTTTGAAACTTAAAAGCAGAAAAGACTCCCCCTCTCTCACTTCCTGTGAGCAGATATATCCTCCTCCTCCTGTGCTGGTCTGTCAGCCTGACAGAAAACCACATAACATGTATGAGACTAAAATGAGTAAATGTAAATAAATATGCATAAATAATTTATCATATAAATAAATAATAAATTGTTAGCATATGTCCAGTTGCACCTTCATGGTGAACCACCAGCTTTATTTATGCACCCACAGTTGGTTCTGTTTGCTAACTATGTTTCTACCAAGGTCACATTATGCTTTTTACTTTTTCATCTTTCAAATCTTTGCTAAATCAGCTCTAACAAAACAGAATCTTTGAGCCTCTTATACACGGTTCAGGTGTTGATTAAAGAAACCAAGTTGTGACTCCTGATCATTTTGTCTCTTGTCTTTCAGCTGGAACTCAGATGGCAGATGGAAGCACGAGCATCTCTGCCCAGGAAAAAAGTGCTGTCAGTGCGCCTCAGTTGATCGGTGTTAATGTACATGGGAACCTAACCATCAACACAAATGGTAAATGTTTTCCCTGAATTCATAAATCCAATAAATTACACTTTTTCTCCACAGCTTTGGTCAAATTTTCAAATGACACCTAAAGTTCTCACCTTAAGTTTGATGTTCTCCACAACATTTAGTTTCTTGTTCAACAGCAAATGTTTACCACATTTCAGCAGATGATTCAGTACAGTTGTCTACAAAATGAACAATTATCAGTTGTATATGTTCTTTTGATCAAAATAGATCATTCTTCTCAGTTAAACAATATTTAAGAATTATTTCAATGTTCACATCACGTGCAGATTATTTCATGCAGTTGTCAGATTATATTATGCTTCAGCTTCCACATGCACAGATACAGTCACTTCAGAAAGGTTTCACAGCCCTTCACCTTTTTCAGCATTTTACATCTTTTGTTTTTCAATTTCTAAATTAATTTACATTGCTGTAAAAATGTGCCAAAAGTCAAGGGAGGTGAATCCTTTGTGAAGCAGCTATATAAGCTAACTTCAGCTAAACTGGTAAATTGGCAGTCAGGTCAAACTTGGACTTCACGTTTGGGAAAGTTCTTACCACCATATTCTCTATTCTCGAATCCAGTTTTTCAGACATTCCAAGCAGTTCATTTTGACAGGGCTGTTTTATTCACTGACATGATTTACTTTTGAAACATGAGCTAAAGATTTTAGGCGAGATATGTTCTTCTGCTGATGAACTATACTGTAGTGTTGTGCTGTATAGATGGGTTTCTAAGCAACATCATCAATGAGATGCGTGTGCATCATGGGGGTAGAAAACAAGGTGGAATGACAGAGACTGTGGAAACAATCTTGCTCCGTGCCTCGGCCTCGCTCACCTGCTGCTCAGCTGTGTGGTTGTCTTTAAGCCAGCAGTCTGTGTCTGTTCAGTGCCAGATTCTTACCACACTCATCCACAGAGACTTTGCTGTGCTCTTCTTGTGTCTCCGTGTTGTTGCCTTATCAGATTGCTGCCCGCTCCCTCTCTGTTTTCTGCTTCCTTTGGTATTTTTGGAGTCGTGCTTGTTGTTCACCCATGTTTCTTTGCCACAGCCTGCCTGTGGTTTGCTTTAGTATTGTGTTGTCTTTGTTTGCATTAGGTTTTCTGTTCCCTTTGCCAGTGTGGCTCAGTTACTTAGTGGCCTCGTAGTTTTAGTTTAATAGCTTTTTCTGTTGTGATAGTTTTAGTCCCTATCTGTTATTCCCACATGCTGCTCCTGTGAGCTTAACTCTGCCTTGTGCTTTGTCCTGAGTTAAATTTTAAAGTTGTAAAGCTTATTTTAGTGCTTGAGTTTCTGCTCTGCAGTTGAGTCTGCCGTCTTGCCCTTGACATTCAGGTTCACCTCCGGCCTCAGGCTCAGCTGCCCAGTCAACTCATTCTCCACCCAGTGAACAAGGCTCACTTCTTGTAGCGGCTGGAGGAGCAGGTGAGTAACACAGTGTTCAGATCAGTAATATTGTACCTGCAGTGGTTCTGTGAAATATTTTAAATTCAAACATGTATTAGAGCTGTTAGTAGACACTATATTGCCCAAAGTATTCACTCACCCATCCAAATCATTGAATTCAGGTATTCCAGTCACTTCCATGGTTACAGGTGTATATAATCAAGCACCTGGGCATGCAGACCACGTCTACAAACATTTGTGAAAGAATGGGTCGCTCTCAGGAGCTCAGTGAACTGCTGGGCTTGGCCCCTTAGTTCCATTGAAAGGAACTCAATGCCTCAGCATACCAAGACATTTTGGACAATTTCATGCTCCCATTCCTGTTCCAACATGACTGTGCACCAGTGCACAAAGCAAGGTCCATAAAGACATGGATGAGTGAGTTTGGTGTGGAAGAACTTGACTGGCCTGCACAGAGTCCTGACCTCAACCTGATAGAACACCTTTGGGATGAATTAGAGCGGAGACTCTGATCCAGGTCTTCTCGTCCAACATCAGTGTCTGACCTCACAAATGCGCTTCTGGAAGAATGGTCAAAAATTCCCATTAACACACTCCTAAACCTTGTGGACAGCCTTCCCAGAAGAGTTAAAGCTGTTATAGCTGAAACGGGTGGGCCAACATCATATTAAACCCTATGGATTATAAATCGGTTGTTACTCAAGTTCATTTGCGTGTGAAGGCAGGCGAAGGAATACTTTTGGCAATATAGTGTATTTCAATTTGGACAAAGTCAGGCTTGCTAAGCTAGGCTAACTACATCCCGACTGAACATCTTTATTACTTCGGCTGAAAGACTTGGAAAAAAATTATATGGTGTAATAATAAAACGGAGTACTTGTCACGTTGTTGAACAGCATCTCCCTCGAGTGATTTAGTTGACACATACCCTTTTCTGACAAATGGTGTTAGGGCCGTGCCACACCAAGCTGATGGTCGGCCATTGGCCAACATCAGACCATTGGTGAGCGTCTGTTGGGGCTCGTCTTTCTGGTGTGGCCCGCACTTTTGGCACTAGTTTTTTTTTCTCATTTGTAAAAGTGTAGTGGGTTTCCAGGTGAAAAGCTTCATAATGATTGTGGAGAGTAGGAAAAGCTAAAACTAGGACCTATTCATACATACAGTATGGGCACATAATGTTTTAAGATCAATTTGAAAATCTCCAAACATATTCTTTAAGATGGATCAAAATTCTTCACAGGGCCTAAACAGGGCTCCACAGTTATGGTGTAAATGTATGAACGAAAATGTTAAAAGTTTTCTGCTAGCTATTGGATAAAAATATTTTTCTGTTTATCCTCCAGGTCCTGATCCAAGTGAACAAAATCTACCAGGGACACAGAGTCTCCCGGTGAGGGAAGAGGAGAAGCTGTCCAGTGTTCACCCATTTAAACTTTCTGCAAAACAGAGGAATCAACAACATAGAAATGGAGTTGATTAACACAGGAGTGTCCGTGGCAGACAAAGCATGAAAGCACTGACACGGTGCTAAGAAAGGGAAATCTGGCTTGTAAAAGTCTGAATGATACTTTCTGTGAAGTGGATGCATATGTTTCTGCATTACTCCATTTAGAGCGAAATTTAAACAAGAAAGGTGTCATGATCGGCCTGTGACTTCCTGTTCTGGGCTTTGATTTTGTAAAGACTTCCTGCCTTATAAAGAAGCTTTATTTTTATTGTCACTGTAACATTGTGACACGTACAACGAAATCTTGTTTGGAGCTGAGGGCCCGGTGCGGTGGGCAGAGCAGTCGTCTCCCACCCAGAAGGCTGAAGGTTTGAAGCTTGGTGCCTGCAGTCCACATTTTGAAGTGCCCTCGCGGGAAAGACCCCCCCCCCCCCCCCCCCGAACGTCATCAGTCACATGGTTTTTCCTGCTTTGAAGCAAACTCCGACACAGTGCTTCAGAAAAATATCCTTCCAAGTTTTAAGCAAGCTTTAGAGCCTCGGTGTCAGAGGGAACATCACTACTAGACGCTTCAATGACGGTGCTCGAGTAGGATTAAGTGCAATCGAGATGTCATTTATTGGTTCATGGACTGTTTGGGATTTGATTTGCCATGCACATTCCTGCCCTGGTGGACCTTTATGAAATAATATCCCTATAGCCCCTCCCGGTGCCTCAGATCGGCTAACCAGCTGCTCTTGGAGGTACCGAGGGCTAGGCGGAGATCTAGGGGGGACAGAGCTTTTTCTGTGGAGACGCCTAAGTTGTGGAATGCATTGCCCCTTTATATTAGACAGGCCCCCTCATTGTCCACTTTTAAAACCTATTTGAAGACTCATCTGTACCATCTGGCGTTCGAACCAGTATGATCCTGTGTCTTGTTGAGCTTGTGATTTATGATGGGGGGTTGTTTTAAGTATGATGTTTTTGTTTTGCTGTTTGTTTATGTTGTTTTTTAAAGGGTCTTGTGGATATTGTGTTAAGCACTTTGGTCAGCTTCAGCTGTGTTAAATGTGCTATATAAATAAAGTTGATGATGATGATTCCTGTTCTACTACAATACACGGTTGTATGATTTCAAGCTGACACAATAAAATATAAAATAAACATGGACTCATGTTGAAGAACATGTGTCTTATTTGGCACATGTGATTGTAGTAGGTTATAGCTATATACTCAGCCTGACATTTTGTGCTATGAATCATATTCTATCCTAAAACAAGTCTAAATAGGTCATAGCTTAAAAGATATTGAACAGTGGGTGTTCAGTAGGGTACATGACTAATATGATCTCATTTCAAATGTTTAATTGATGAGCTAAACAACTCTCAGCTCTGCCAGGAATCGATCCCCACGCCACCATTGTTATAATACTGTGATTTTCACGACGCACTACCACTGCCAATCACAATACTTCATTTATTAGTCCAGTCCTTTCAGCAAACTTACTAGTCTACACACAATGAACAGTAGGGGGCGGTACTAACCCTTTTTAAGAGTTCACCTTTCCTAACTAGCATCATATTACTTGAAGACTAAAATTCGGAATAAGCTTGATATATCAAGAGATACTTGTAATAATATTTGACATGACTATAATTACAACATTTAAGTTTATATGGGGTCTAGTTAATACTAGTTATGCAAGTTGAATTTGAGCTTTTCGTTGGTTTGCAATGTACTTATTCTAAATGTCTCTGGGGAGTGGGATTGTTAATAATACATTTATTACAAAGGTTTTTTTTTTATTTATCGGATTTTCAAAGCCACCGTATATTAGATTTTTGAACGGGATCTGGTTAGAGCTACACAAAGAACACAATAGTCGATCATCGAGAGAGCTGCCATTTGTGATCAAAAGAAAACTCGAAGCCAGGCAAAAGTAGTAAATCACCGATCGATGTTATGCATCAACGATGAGAGCGGGGAGCTAAGCTAATGCTAACTCGTTAACCTAGCATGATTTGATGGAGGTCAATGGGGAGTGGACAACTACGATGGAGCGGAAACGGCAAGCAGCGGTGTAATTTCAGTGTCATTCTGATTTGTATTCACCCATCATCAACGTGCCATAGTAAAGACAAAGGAGAACAGCACGACATGCAGTGAGTACCGATTTTCAACCGGCGAGGTTACGGAACAGATTCAACGCCGCCAGAAGTTTGGAGCCGCTAGGCCCACTGCTCTGGTGGTGTTAGCTTAGCGCAGGTGTTCTCTAATGTGGACACCTGGTAGCTTTAGTTTGTTCAGTTGTTTCAGGCTTACATAGTGGCTAACAGTTAGATTTTGGGTTTCATTAGGGTGGCTGTAGTGTTGTTGTTTGGCTTCGCAGACTCGTTAGCTCGCTGCTTTGCTAAGTTTAATGATTAGTGTTGGACCCGGTTCTTTTCACCGTTAACTCTGAGAGACGAAGCAGTCCAAGTAACTTCAAAACAGTGCTGATTTATTCAGTGAACACAGGTAAAATTAACATTACACGCTCAGGAGTCTTTGCACCTCCAACATGCACGCAGGCAGCTGAAAGATGAAAAGCCCTGAACCATAACAGGCCTACAGTGGGTACGGAAAGTATTCGCAGTAGTCAAAGCATGAAGAAAAATCAATGTGTGAATGTTTGTTGATTATGTGGTGTGTAGCTAAAAACATTCTAACATGACATTAAGCATAAGAAAATATTATGACTACGATTATGGTTCAACACGTCATAATAATAATATTAAACATTCTGTCTCCTAACAACAATCGACTTTCTGTCTAGTTATCCTTGAACCTGAACAACCTGGAGTCCCCTTATGGGAATGACTAAGCATTTAACAGCCTGAGCTAGACATCCTGTCTACACTAAACATTTCTAATACATAAAGTGTCTAACCAATGTCTATCTGACTAAAAATACCTAACATTAGCAAATGGAAAGATCCTGTGACTGTGAGGGTTGGTGTTGTAATGGAACTGTTGCTTTGGATTTTAGGTACATTAACAGAAGCGTTCCGTCTTCTGCAGACCTTGTAAACGTGCATATTGTAACACTTTGTACTTCCTATGATCTCTGTAATGTTCAAGATAAGAGAAACTGTGACGTGGAGGTGTTTTGCACTGAAACGTCTCCGGTGTGTGACACGGTGTGGATTTTTGTTCACAGGTCATGAAGCGGGTTCGCACTGAGCAGATCCAGTATGCAGTGGCTCAGTACCTGAAAAGGAGGCAGTATGTGGACACCGATGGCTCCCTAAAAGGAGCCAAACTCTTCCAGTCAGCTGAGGAGATGGCTGCCAGCCTCACGGGTGAGTACAGGTGAAGATGGTGAGCTTTCAGTGCCGACAGCCACATTGTTTTTCACGTCATGCTGAGAAATATTTGATTTTTCATACAGAATATATGATGCATTATTGTCAGTGTTGTCATATTAAAAGCTTGTCCACCCAGCTGGGCAACAATTTCATTAATTAAATAGTTAAAAAAGGATTTGAGGTGGGTTGTTATAATTTTGTGTACCTTTTGTATTGTTAAGGTGATTTCCACTTATGAAAATGTAGGCTTTATTCCACAGATGTCATAAAGGGGGTGTCTGTCCCCAACATCTGAGACAAAATGAAAGTTATTGTAGAGCAGCCAGCTTATCAATAAGTTCAACAATTGCAGTGAATCCACAGCTCATGGACACAATTAAGCTACTTTAATACCCTTTGGATCAGTCCGTCATGAATAAACGTTCACAAAGCTGCTTAGAAATCACAGAAAAACAACACTCATTGTAACTCCACAACTTGCCTGAGAGTCTGAGTTTTTAAGGTTTCTTCAGTATGAAAGTTAACTTAGTAATAGTTGTGTATGCATCCATGGTTTCACTGCACCAGGAAGTGATGATAACAAATTCATCCTAATTGGTTTTCCAAAAGTAAACCCAATATAAGCTTAAAAAATAAATTGAGCTCTATTTGTAAACCACATTGCAACTCACTGAATGCATGTCAGCATTTGTTACATTTGTTCAAGTAAAGACAGACTTTTAACATTTAGTGTACCATTATCCAGAAGAGCTTGTAGAGGAAGAATCATTTAAACATATGAACACTATGTGTGAGATCACCCATGTCCGTGTACTAATAACAGCTTTAAGTTGTCCTGAAATTAACAAGATGGTGAGACGAGACAACCACATGGTGCGGAGAAAAGGTTTAGATGAGTAGTAGCACTAGTAGTAGGGCCAGTAATGTGCAGGGTGTTTTGAACTAGTGATGGCGAGGTGAAGCCTCATCGGGTGTCAGTGCTTCATGGACAACAGTTTCACCAAAAGGTTCATTTCATAAAGCCTCGTTTAAGAGCTTATTATAGATTACTGACATCTAACGGACAAGTAAGCTGCTAGGAGTAGAGTTAGTCATCCATGTGAACGAGTCATTTAAAGTGCCAAACAAGTTGGTCATGTGATTGCAGCGGAGCGAGGCCTCATTTGTCACCAGCAGTCAGAGAAACAACACAAGCTTCGAAGTAGAGCTATTTTTTTGGAACCGCTCCCTCCAGTCAACACAAGCTTTGAAGCTTTGGTGTGAAATGTAACGTCACTACTTTGACCTACCCAGCAGGCTACTGAAATAAGTACAAATTAGCTTTATGCAAACAGGATGGTGTTTTTACTTTGTCCCCCACCCTCCTCCTCTCTGTGTTGTTCTCCGAGCAGTGCAGACAGAGTCGGGGTGTCCCAACATCGTCTCTGCTGCACCCTGCCAGGCCGAC
>NW_018128229.1:245802-271224 GCF_001952655.1 Monopterus albus | reverse complement strand
ATAGCTGAAGATCAGTGTGTAATGACATTGCCATTAGTTACTAGTTTAATAAAAGTCTGTTTTATTGTTTTAGAAAAATCGTATATCTAAGTCATTTTAAGAGTCTGATCTTGTTTTTAATTAAAAACCTCTCAGAATACTTTTTATTTCCCCTACATTAGAAACAGAAATATCCTTGGCAAAGGAAGTGCGCAGCATCCTCTACCCGCTCTTCGTCTACCTCCACCTGGACATGGTGCACTGTGGCCTCAAGGGGGCAGTCGATGGTTTCTACAGTCGTTTCCATGGTGCCTTTCTTCAGGACAGCGAGCAGCGTGCCACCATAGAGCAGCTCCGCCATGTTCTCACTGCTCAGGATGTTGCAGCCAATCCCAAGCTGAGTGCTTTCTTGGAGCACAAGTACGTGGTTCACCTGACGGAGCCGGCCTACAGCTACCTGCTGCGCTACCTGCAGAGCGAGGACAACAGCACCCTCTGCAGGGTCCTCAGCACACACCTGCAGGTGGAGGTCACCGCCTCCAGGCGTACAGACTACCAGCTGTATGGAACCACTAGTGGGGTGTCCACCGCCCCAAACTCCACCTCCTCCTGGGCGGGAGTGGATTCAGTAGAGGGTGGAGAGGGGGTGGAGGTCCCTGCAGGGATCCCACAGAGTGAGGTGGCCCTGGAGGCACTGCAGGACTGCATCAAGAAAGTCCGCGAGGGCCCCCCCTCGCTCACCACTGTGTGTTTTTACGCCTTCCACCACACGGAGCAGATGCTGAACACTGCTGAGGTGTCGGCTGACAGCCGGCTGCTCGCTGCCGGCTTTGACAGCTCCACGGTGAAGCTGTGGAGCCTGCGAGCCAGAAAACTGAAGGCCAAACCGCATCAGGCCGACGTGTCTCGCATCCACCTGGCATGTGATGTCCTGGAGGAGGAAGTGAGTTGATAGAAGGGTTAAACCTGATTGAATGGTTGTTTCAAATGCCTTTGATGTGAAACAGGACGTTTACTGTGACATGTACGGCTGATTAGGGCTGCACATAATGATTATTGTTCTTTCTTTATCTGTGTTTTTTCCGTTAATCATTTGGTCCATGAAATATCAGCAATTATTCATCACAAGTTTCCAGGTTGATGTCCTCATGCCAGCAGTTTTCTCTGAATAACGGTACAAAACCCAACAATCTTCAGGTTACACCGGTATAAAACAGCAGGAAGCAGCAAATACTCCGATTTGAGCATCTTGACCCACAGAATATTTGGCATGTTTGTTTGCCAGTTGTGTGCCAGCTGTGCCATGTTGTTTACCAGCCCTATCACTAAATATAGAGACTGATTAAATTGACCCTTTTTCTTTTTCAAATCATTTGAACTTAGTAAAACATAGTGTAGAATATAGATGTGTGGTTTTGGGCGTCACGTATTTCTGTTGTTTCTACTCAGGTGGATGAGGAGGACGGCTCCGGCAGTGAGATAAAGACGCTGCGAGGTCACAGCGGCCCGGTGTTTCGCACCTCCTTCCTCACCGACAGCTCTGGCCTGCTCTCCTGCTCTGAGGACACGACCGTCCGCTACTGGGACCTGGGCAGCTTCACCAACACGGCGCTCTACCAGGGCCACGCCTACCCGGTGTGGGATGTGGACGTCAGCCCGTGCAGCCTTTACTTTGCCAGTGGCTCCCACGACCGCACTGCCCGACTCTGGACGTTCTCCCGCACCTACCCGCTGCGGCTGTACGCCGGGCATCTGGCCGATGTTGACTGTGTGAAATTCCATCCAAACTCCAACTACCTGGCCACTGGCTCCACAGACAAGACTGTCCGGCTGTGGGCCACCCAGCAGGGGGCGTCTGTTCGCCTCTTCACTGGCCACCGCGGCCCTGTGCAGTCGCTCGCTTTCTCACCTAATGGGAAGTACCTGGCATCCGCTGGCGAGGACCAGCGGGTGAAGCTGTGGGACTTGGCGTCAGGGACCTTGTACAAAGACCTGCGGGGACACACAGACAGCATCACTAGCCTGTCCTTCAGCCCGGACAGCAGCCTGGTGGCATCATCGTCTATGGACAACTCGGTGCGGATGTGGGACATCCGCAACTCACATGGCGGGACGCCGGCTGATGGTTCGTCCAGCGAGCTGGTGGGACTGTACACTGGAAACACCAACAGCGTGCTGAATGTCCAGTTCATGGCCTGCAACTTGCTGCTGGTGACAGGAAGTGCACAGGAGAAAGTAGAACACTAGGCACGGCCGTCGGGTTTCTGCCTGGGAGAAAAGCTGGAATGTCTCCGGGTGTTTGAAGATGTGGTCGCCAGTCAGACTCTGCTGGTCTGTCACCACCTGCCCAGGAGAAGGACTTTGGTTTCATCATTAGTGCTCGGTGTAGAAAAGAAGCAAAGCTAATTACATTTTTTTTTGTAAAGCAGCAAGTCTCATTCTTTACAACAAAAGCTGCTGAGTGACCATGTGAAACACCAGAACAAGCAGTTGGCTTGTGTCCGAGTCCGAGTGGGCCTGCTGGGGCCCTGGGGTTGCACAGTGTAACTAGCATGTTTGAGAATGAAAGGCTGTATTCAGACCAGGTGTCAGTAACTGTGCAATGCTTAAAAGATACAGTATTTTTGTAATATTCTGGCTTCCAAGAGTTCTCATCCAGGTGGTCCTGAGGAGGACTAAGAAGCACTGATTTGATAGTCCTGGATTGTTAACACACCGTTTTTTTTTTCTCCATTTATAAAGTTATCCTGCAAATTTCCTGTATGTTCCTCAGTAAACCTTTGTTCCCCCAAAGCAAGAAATAAATAACAGAATGTGTTTGAACTGTTGTTTCAGTCGGTTCCTTTTTATTTTCTCACTTGTATCATGCACAACAAAAAACGAAACAGTGGCTGCATCTCAAGTCTCTTATAGGATCACTACTTGCTTCTTGGTCCTCACTCAACCTGAATGATGATGACAGGCAGAGGAGGAGACGTTAAAACGACCACATCAGTTCTGTTCTGAAGGCACTTGCACAGTCAGAGGTCGGAGAGGAATCGGATCTAGGGGCACAGAGCACATCTGGTCTGGTCTGCTCACACTGCTGTGGACACACCAGGTCTGAGTCACGGGGGTGGGCAGAAACCCTTTTCCTTACCTTCACACCTGCAGGCAATGTGGCCTAACCTGCTTGTGTGGGAGGGAACCAGAACACGAGGCTGGCTCCAGACTCCACCTCCTGCTGGGAATAATTATCACGTCATAAACGCTCAGTAGTATTTTAAATATTAATACTCATGTAATTTGGGACAAGTGGTTTGTGGTTAGGTTTTGTAGTAGCCCCTGTTGAGGTCCTTTAAGCCACAAAGTTCCCATTCAGAGAGACTGATCTGAATGAGAACCACCTCTAGCTATTTAATCTGTTGTCAAACTGTCAGGAATGAATTCTTACCGTTTCCTTCAGGCCAAGCCCAAAACCAGAGATAAGAGAGAGAGAGACAGTCATCAGGGCGAGGTCCACCGCCACAGGAGGACTAACCAGTTTCTGTCTGGAGGGTGTGGGCGTTCTGGCCTTACCAACCTGACAGGCTGGTCCATGCATCAGACACGCAGCAGGCGACTCAGTCCATCGCACTTCACCTCAAGTCTCCTTCTCCTGCACTCAGGCGCTCCCTGAAGAAGAAGAAGAAGAAGAAGAAGAAGAAGATGCCTCTCCAGTCCACTCTGTCCGGCAAGGGCTCCGACCAGAACCAGGCCCTGGACACACAGTCAGATGGAAAGTCGTTTGAGCAGCTGAGGAGGGAATGTCTGCAGAAGGGGGTCCTGTTTGAAGACCCAGACTTCCCTGCCACCGGCCCCTCACTCTTCTACAGCCAGAGTGTTCCTGTCAACATTGAATGGAAGAGGCCCAAGGTATGTAGGCATAGTTTACATTAGGACTTGTAGTGCTGGATCGAGGCAGCGGTCAGAGCAGCATCAGTTTAGACACATCTTCACTCTTAGTCAGAATTTAAAAATTAAATGACTGAGATGTCGAGGTTTTGGTGTGAAATTTTCCATATTCTAGTTGTTTGTGGAGATAAAACTTGATTAAACTGTTTAAGTTTAGGTGAAACTCTACAACAAAAGAGCAAAACTAAAGTGCTACACCAAAGCCACCATCTGCCGTTAACTCACAGATGTCATGGTGCTAAATAATTGAAGTAAAAGTTGTTTCAAGTTGGTCTTATTGCCTTTAATACAAAACCAGTTCAGCAAGGAAACAGTGTAAATAGAGGTAAGTGCAGAGAGTTTTGTCTCTCGGAGCTCCGTGTGCAGACTTTATCACCAGGAGCTTCACTGTTACCTGACTGTTGTGACACAGTCTGTGGCTGCTCAGAGCTCATGTCCATGTGGATGATTTTTTTTTTCATGAAACCTTTAAAGCTGTGTGTTATTTCACTTTCCAGCTAAAACGAGTCCTTTAGTTCAGCTCCAGCACCTTTTACCTGTTGGTACACCCTGGTTACGCTAAGCTGGGGGAAACTCTCCGTTCACGCTCAGTGTGATTTCTACACATTTCCCTGTTGGGCGTTCCTTCAGAATAAATGCTTCAGCTGCTTGCATGTGGTGTGTGCTGTTTTTTTTGTTTCAGTGACTGGATGTGTGATTGACACGCCTGGAATGTGGACACACCTATTAAAGCCACCAGTGTCACCTCTCACCTGTCGTGTGTGTGTGTTTTAACGTAAACTAACCTGTTCCTGGTTCTCGTCCCTTCTACAGGAGCTGTGCAGTAACCCAAAGTTCATCGTCGGCGGTGCAGACAGGACAGACATTTGCCAAGGGCAGCTCGGTCAGTGATCAAGCTCTCTGCAGGAATCACTCTGTTATTTGTATGCACATGAGTCACTCATTTACCCATGATGCACCTGTTTGTCTCCACAGGGGACTGCTGGCTCCTGGCAGCCATCGCATCCCTGACCCTCAAATCAGACGCCATGGCCCGAGTCATACCCGCTGACCAGGACTTTGACAGCAGATACGCCGGCATCTTTCACTTCCAGGTAAACCGCAGGCTGAGCGGAGACGGGTCACGCCCTCGTGTGCCCCTGCTGGTCAGTGCACCTGTTTGTCTCCACAGGGGACTGCTGGCTCCTGGCAGCCATCGCATCCCTGACCCTCAAATCAGACGCCATGGCCCGAGTCATACCCGCTGACCAGGACTTTGACAGCAGATACGCCGGCATCTTTCACTTCCAGGTACACTGCAGGCTGAGTGGAGACGGGTCACGCCCTCGTGTGCTCCTGCTGGTCATGGACTGTGTCAGACCTTTTCAGCCTTTCCAGACATTTCAGTTTCTGTCAGGAAGGACAAAGTAAAACTGGACATTCATGGAGAATGGATGAGTAGTTGAAGCATACAGTACGTTAATGGTTAAAACTCCTTTAAAGGACAAGTCCGACCATTTTTTCTGTGTTTGAATGGGATTTGCAGAAAACAGCAGAGACTAACAACAACGATTGTGGTGTACTCAGCGTAAAGTGTGTGAGTCCAGACCATGGTTTAGCTCATCGCTCTGTGCCGTAGACTTCCACTGTTGTTCTCCAGCTATTAAGCCAAAATACGTGGCCAAAATCACAAGTTTACAAAATAGAACTGCATTGTTTTCACCTTTTGTCTAAGTGTACTTTGGTGAACTCTGACTGTGCACGTTACAGATAGTAAATTATGAGCCGTGGTGTGTGTGACACCTTCTCTGTTTCCGCCTCAGTTCTGGCAGCACAACAGGTGGCTGGACGTGGTGGTGGACGACAGGCTGCCGTCAGTGAGGAACAAACTCATCTACCTTCACTCAGCCTCCTTAAACGAGTTCTGGAGCGCCCTGCTGGAGAAGGCCTACGCCAAGTAACCACACATCCTTGTGTTTTCATATCCCAGTGTACATCTGACATTATCCTGCTTAAATGTGACTAAACTACACCCACGTTCATCAAGGACAGAACAAACTGATCACTTTGCACTCGTAGCACTTTACTGACAGCGGAGCTCAGTGATGGGACTAATCTGAGCTCCGCCTCTGGGGAGCATCAGGCCAACTGTGGGGCGCATGTTTTTACAGAACGACAGTTGTGTAGTTTGTCCCTCACTTTTGCAGCGTAGTGATGTTTGGGGTGGAAACATTCAGGGTCAGTGTGGAGAGCAGGTGGAGAATCCACCAGCTACCCAGTAGGATGGAAAGTACTTCCCAGTATAAGTATATAAGGTAGTTACCATCAGCTCCACCTTTACCAGCTGCAGCATTAAAGTGATGGACACAGTAATTAGTCACTATGATCCAGTATCAGAGACGTTACTGGGACACGGGCCGTTCTGCTGGACGAGTCCTTTTGTTTTTGGTTTTTCTAGTATATTTTGATGCCAGTACTTGAGTAAGATTATGAATGCAGGACTTGTACCAGTGTGTTTATACACAGTATTTCTACTACACAGTACAGACTCTGAGTACTTCCTCCACTGCTGAAGAGCACAGATGTTTACAGAAATGTGGCGTTAGCTTGATCTCAGCCACACTAGTGACACAGCAGTGGATGATCTCGGTAATTATCAGACAGATTTAGTTCAGGTTTTCTACAAACATTCATGGTCTCCAGAGGATGAGTCCACCTGACCTTGGTGATGCCCTGAGTTTTCCTCTAGCACCACCAGCAGGTCAAAACTTACACTTATCCTGTGTAAAGTATCTCAACATCTGTTGGATGAATTGGTAAAAAACCTGGTGCGGACATTCACGGTTCCCAGGCTTTGGTAATTCTCCTTTAGCGTCACATGAGCTTCACAGCTGTGGTTTTGACTGAAATGTCTCAACAACTGTTGGGTGGCTTGGAGTGAGCATCTGGCTGTGGCTCAGACAGTAGAGCGTCCACTACTGTGTGTGTGTGTGAATGGATGAAGATGCCGGAGGTGTTTTGGCTTGATAGTGGTGCTAGAGGAAAGATCAGTGAGTCAAAAGGATCAGGCGGCGATACCAGCATCTTACAAACCTCTAGATGGGTAAAGTTTGTCTTTTGAATTAGATTCCTCTGTTAAATCCACGTTAACAACTCGGACTGTCGTGTTTATTTTAGACTGAATGGCAGCTATGAGGCCCTGAAGGGCGGCAGCACACTGGAGGCAATGGAGGATTTTACCGGCGGTGTCGGGGAAATGTACGAGACCAAGAACTCTCCAAGCAACCTGTTCACCATCATGAAGAAGGCCCTGGACCGAGGCTCCATGATGGGATGCTCTATCGATGTAAAGACCAAACCCCAAAGAACATGTCCTCTTTTTACCATTTAAGTATTGTTGCTTCCACTCCTCATAAAGGAGGCGTAGGAGGCAGATCTTCCCAGTTGTTCTGCTTTAACCCACCCTGCATGTTTCTCTGGCTTTCTCCAGATCACCAGCTCTGCAGAGTCTGAAGCCAAGACGACAACCGGCCTGGTGAAAGGTCATGCGTACAGCATCACAGGCCTGGAGGAGGCAAGAATGGAGAATTTCTGACTGGAATCAGTGACGAGGGAAAATGATAGGAACTTTTTATTTAGTTTAAATACTGGTGCTCAATCACAGCAAGAGCCTCAACTTAAAGAAGTCATTTTAATTTTTGTTTGCACAAGGAAAACATGCAGTGACACAAAATACACAAACGTAGAACCTGCATTTTTTTTTAAATAAGGGAAACACCAAGTAGTCACAGCTGTGGCTCTCAAACAAAGCCACAATTTAAAAAGGAAGACTGTGATTTTTAGGGACAGCGTAGAGACAGCTGTGACCACTGTCTCACTGACACAGATGACCCTTTTGTCTGGTTCCCAGGTGAGTTTCAGAGGACAGACGGTGCAGCTGGTCCGAATCAGAAACCCCTGGGGTCAGGTTGAGTGGAACGGCCCCTGGAGCGATGGGTAAGAGCGAAGAACAGCAGCAAAATACACAGTAATGTCCAGTAAAAGTACATCCTGGACAGATTTAGCTTCTTTATGAGCACAACACTGGACCTGAAAGAGACACAAAACCTCTACAGCAACACGACGGCGCCTCTTGATCTATAATTTAGCATCTCTGTGATCATTTTGTGTTTCATTGTAGTTGTTTTGTCTCTTTTTTGTGGTAATTTCTTTGTATTTGTCATGATGCCTTGTCTCTTTGTAACAGTTTTGTCTCTCTGTTGTTTTGTGGTGTTTTCATTGTGTTCATTTAGTGTCTTTCTGTGCCATGTTGCGTCTCTGTAGTTGCTTCTTGTGTCTCCTTTAGTTTTTTTTTTTGTCTTTATTATTTAGATTTTCTCTACAGTAGTTTTTTGTGTCTTTGCAGTAGTTTTGTGTCGTTGTGTTTTGCCTCACTGTGACCGTTTTGTGTCAGTTTTAATTCTTTGTGGTTGTTTTGTTTTTTCCCTGCCTCGATTCGTTTGACATCTCTGCTACAGTACTGTCTCCTTGCTGCTGTTTTCTCTGTTGTGGTCATTTTGCATCTCTTTGTTTGTATTTTGTGTTTCTGTGTGCTAGTTTTGTGTTTTCATTTTTCATCTCTCTGTGGTCTTTTTGTGTCTTTGCCGTCATTTCACATCTCTGTGGTCATTTATTGATATGTTACAGTCACCTACTTCTGCCCCTGAAGGGGCCAGAGGCGGTGAAGTCTGTTGTTTTAGGATCGGCGTGTTCTGGTTTCACCAACGTCTTGCAGTGTTTCAGCAAAATAACTCTGTGTCATTAGGACACATTTTGTTCCTTATTGTTCCATTTTGTTCGTTATGTAAGTTAACATTTTAATGTTGTAATGTTTTTGGGTATTTCTTTGTGAAGAGGTTTACAAACACCACGAAGCCTTTTAAACCTCATAGCTCCGATATCCAGTAGTGCTGGAAATTCACTGAACTGATTTCAGGTTAAAGACAAATAATGATGTTGCCTGGTGTCACAGATGGGTCTGTCTTGTCCGTTTCAGCTCCAGAGAGTGGGATTATATTGGCAAAGCAGACAAAGATCGCCTGCAGCAGATCTCATCAGACGATGGTGAATTCTGGTGAGTCTACGTGACGGGTCTGTTCCAAATTAAAGAGCAACAAATCTATTTTTTGTGTACAGCTTCGTCTTAGCTTCAGGGTTGTACGTTAGATATGTTGTGTTTCTAGAGGGATGTGATGGAATAAATCAGCTGGAAAAGGGTCTGAGATACTACGCTGGGATGCAGCCTTTTCAGATCAGGGCCCACATGGAGAAGAGTCCTGGGCCATAAGCACTTTGCACATTTAAATCTTTTATTAGCATAAAATTTCTCTCTCACTCTGATGGGAGCAGTGATGCTGTCAGCTCCGGTGTCTGCTAGTTCTATGTAATGCTGCAAAAGGCAATGATTTATCCAAGTATGCCAAGTACATTTCTAAAATATGGCCTTAAGAACACGTTTAGATTTGCCTTCTAAACATTGTACTGCTTGATATTAAAGTGAACTGTGGTGGATGCATAAAATCTGGACACAAAGAGGTGGTGTTTGTCACTGCAGGATGGAGTTTGGGGACTTCAAGAAGAACTATGACAAGGTGGAGCTTTGCAACATGACCCCTGACGACATGGCCAGCGACAGAAAGCACCAGTGGGAGGTCAACATGATGGAGGGAAACTGGATCCGTGGCTCCACAGCTGGAGGCTGCAGGAACTTCATCGGTGACTACACACGTTTCTCAAGTTTGGTTTACTGGCAACAATTTAGCTGGTTGAATTTTTTTATTTTTGTTTTTACCAGACTTGATTTGTTTCCGTTTGACTTGTTCAAACATGGACTCATTTCATTTTAAATCCCAAACGTCTCTAAAGCTCTTCATCTTCAATCTACAGACACGTTTTGGACGAACCCACAGTTCAAACTGAATCTGAAGGAGACTGACGATGATGACCACCAGTGCAGCGTGGTGATCGCTCTGATGCAGAAGAACAGGCGAAAGCTGAGGAAGGAGGGCCTGGACCTGGAGACCATCGGCTTCGCCGTGTATCAGGTCAGAAAAACAGCAAAAGCGTCAGACTCCTGCCTCAGGTGTTTTTCTGTTAAATGGAATTGTAAGCAAGTTACAACAAGGTTCAAAACCTATGAATTGTTTACTGTACAAGAAACGTAGAGGTTTATCCTTAATTCTCTGGCTCGATATAGTATAAATATTTTAAGTACACATAGGGTGGATGTGAAGGGTACAAGTGATGTACTCCAAATATTGCCTGCTTGAACAGGATCCTGTCCACACGTCTGTAGGCCTCCTCTTTGGCACGACCAGGCTGCTTGTGTGTTGCTGTGACCCAGGGCTTGTTGTTGTATGTGCAGAAGGTCTTGGTGGTTGCACACATGTCCTCACCAAGGCTGATGCAAGATGTCTCAGTGTCAGTGAGTCCATCCAGGCTTGTTTAATCTCCTTGTCTGTCTGTGTCTGTCTGTTCAGGCTCCAGAAGGTGAAGACCACGTGGGGAAGGATTTCTTTCGCTACAATCCATCTAAAGCTCGCAGCAAGACTTACATCAACATGCGAGAGGTGTCTGAGCGCTTCAGGCTGGCTCCTGGGAATTACTTGCTGGTGCCCACCACCTTCCAGCCCCACACAGAGGCCGACTTCGTCATCCGCGTCTTCTCTGAGAAGAAGGCTGGGACTCTGTGAGTGTTTGGACGTGGAACAACAAGACACAGATGGCAAACACAAAGTCAAAGCTATTTGAAACCCAAAGAGATTTTAGAATAATGAAGCTCTAAAGGGTCAAAACGCTGAAAAACCTCACAGACCCTAAGTGAATTTGAGGAGTAAAGTCTGAGGTAGTTTTCTCTTTGTTCACATTAGATTTATATTGTTAAACTCTTCATAAATCACTGTGTAATCAAATACACAGTAAAATGAGCTCAAACATAAATTAATATGGGTTTAAAGGAGTGTCCCCTTGGCCTGGGTGGGAAGTTTTTAAAATGAAATCCTTTTGTGTTCCCTTGTTGGAAACAAACACACAACCCGTGACGACCTGTACTATATCCTGTACTGTATCATAATACAGGTCGGCCTTTCTCTGAGGTAATTCAGCGTTCATTGCATGGGAACCCAAAAGTACTTTAGAAAACATCCGAGGAAACTTGGGGCTCCATATCTTTCCTTTGTGATAGGAATAAAACTTCTGGGGTAACAGTTTATTAAATGTCAACACAAAGTTCCAGCTGTAATCCCTGATTCCTGTTTGACAACTTGTGGTTTCACAGGGAGATGGGGAGCAACATCGATGCTGACCTCCCAATCGTAAGTTGATCTGGCAGACGTTGATCATCAGCCAATCAGCCAGTCAGATCTGCTTGTACTGATGCTGTGTTGTCTCCACCAGCCGCCCATGCCCAGCGCTCCAGAGGAGGAAACAAACGAGGAGAAAGGCCTGAGGAGGCTGTTTGAGCAGCTGGCTGGTGATGTAAGAAAACAGCAGCTTAATCAGATCAGTCCACAGTGTTGGACAGCAGTTCACATTAGTAAAGAGCAGAGGTCTCCTGTATGACATAACCTGAGCTTTAGGAGATTTACCTGCTCAGACGCTGGCTTGGAATAATTCCAGTCAAACTCCTCATGTTTGCAGATGATCATTATTCCCCGTTCAGCGTGTGTTGTTGTGCCGCCTGCATGTTGCATTGAGGTGTTTGAGTTTGAAGTTTTCTTTTCAGGACCAGGCCATCTCTGTCTGGGAGCTCCAACAGATGTTAAACGGTGTCCTCAGCAGACGTAAGTGAATAGAAGAGGTTTCCTTTCTTTGCTTTGAGTTTAGATGCTGTGACACCTCTCTGCGTAAACGTTTTATGTTCGACAGATGATATAATGAAGCTCAGCTAGTAAATTTGACGTGTATGGAGTTTGACAGGGCTCCTTTCTCAGACCCCTGCTGTTGAATTTTTAGATCCTTCCACTGAAAAAAACAACCAATTAAACAGTTAAACCAATCAATATTAGCCAAAGTCTTTTATTTAAATGCTGTGTTGTTTACCATTTACCGACTGTGTATACTGCAACTTCATACATAGTAATGTTCAGGTTTCTACATGAATATGACTGTGATTAAACAAAAGACTCAGTGCGAAGACTAATGTATTAACAGGAATGTGTGCGATCTATTAAGTGGCATCTGTCACCTTATTTTGTTGTGTTGTGTTTTAATCCTCTGTCTTCAGGAAAAGAGATCAAATTTGATGGTCTGAGTCTCAGCACCTGCCACAGTATCATCAACCTGATGGATGTATCCTTCCAAGTTACTGACCAACTTGTTTCAGTCTGTTAATAAACTTGTTTTCTAGCAGATTAATACTCAGTTGCCAGTTTATTAGGAACACCTGTCTCAAACTGAGTCGTCTCATCCACCAGTCCTGCAGTAAATCCTCCTCCATCACGGTGATGATGTTCGGTTTGTTCAGACTCTTTCATACAGAGATGTTGCTGTTGTTTAGTCTAGCCTCACTGATCTAAATGGGGTGGACAAAATAATAGAAACACCTGTCAGTATAAACGTGGCTGGAGACAATGGGTTAACCGGGGACAGATGTGTAAAGGCCCCCACCCTATCCTATAACAGAGCCCCAGACTGAAAGAGACACAAAATGACCGCAAACAAAACAACAGTGGCTATTTTTCTCTGTTTGTGGTCATTTTGTGTCTTTTTGTGGTTGGTTTGCATTGATCTGTAGTTGATTTGAGACACTGTGATTATTTTGCATTTCTTCTTGGTCAGTCTGTGTCTTTTTGGAGTCGTTTTTATTATCATTTTAACCTTTATTTATTCAGGGTAGGTCCGCTAAAAGCCCACCTCTATTTTTCGGGGACGCAGTTCACATTCACACCTGGAAGCAGCCCAGTACAACCAGTATAACCACTGACCTGCGGCCACTGGGGCTAACAGCACCACAGTGGTAGTGATGGGGGTGAGGCAGGTGCTGCTTTGTCACCTGTCCCACCCAGATCTGATCCTGCTGGTTCGGGGATTGAAACGGCAACCCTCTGGTCACATGCTTGCTTCACAACTTTGTGTGTCCTTTTAATTTGCTCGTGCCTCCTTGTAGTGGCTTTGCATCCCATCTCATTGCAGTTTTGTCTTTTTGTGGTTCTTTCATATATTTTTCACGTCAGTCAAACAGATGTGCTGGCCCAGTGCCGCTCTAATCCCTGGCCCTGTGCTCAGTAATCCACCCATGAGTATAAGGCAGTACAGTTCAGCAGCAGCACAACTTCCAGCCTCCCTGAAACGGTCTGAACACAAACTGAACATCACTTCCTTCGTGAAGGACGGTCTGAACACAAACTGAACATCACTGCCTTCATGAAGGTTTTACTACAGGACTGTTGGATCAGACTGACTCAGTTTGAGCTCAGTGTTCCTAATAAACTGACCCCTGAGCGTGTACAGTGGTGTGTCACCGGGTATTGTTCTTGTTCACATATTTCAATGTGCAAAAAATCCTCACACTGAAGCACAAACACAGGTAAAGTTGGAGTTAAACAGGTTTTACAACAAGTCAGTTTGAGCGTTTTCCTTGACGGTGTAAACCAGGTGGACAACACAGGGATGCTGGAGTTCCAGGAGTTCAAGGTCTTCTGGGAAAAGATGAAGAAGTGGATTGTACGTGCCGGTTCATGTGGTTAAGCTGTAAATTAGCTCTGGTGGTTCTTTGAGGTTCTGGTTGTGAAAGATGAGCCTCTGTTGTTGCAGATGCTCTTCCTGTCCTTCGACACCGACCGGCAGGGGAGGATGTCGTCCTACGAGCTTCGCAGCGCTCTGAGCGCTGCAGGTGAGACTCCACTCTTCACTTCCCAGCCAGGATTACTTTAAAGTTTCATTTGTAACTGACTGTTTTCATGTTTTTAATGTTTTCACTGAAACAACGTGTATCGTTCATGTATGCAGATGAAATTACACATAGCTTTAACGTTGCGGACACATTTTTCAGTGCAGTTTATTCAAACTGACAAACAGCACGAGGTCCAGTTCCAGCTGATTCCAGAGCTTTTGAACATCTTCAGTCTTCTATAGTGGAAACACAGCTGGATGCCCTGGACAAAGCCTGTGAATAGTGTTAAATAAAATGTTTGTTTGCAAGTTCAAACTGAACTTATTGAAGAGAATACCATATGTGGTATAATCATTATTATCCATAATGGGATTCCCTATATGGAATGTGTTCCAAAATACTGTGTACTATTACAAAATACACTCGCTATCACCACGTGGAATGTACTGTAAAACCTAGTTCCAACATAGTGTATAAATAAAGTAAATTAATTAGGTTCATAATATATTGAAAGGTGTTTTTAAATGCCTGTCAATGTTTGTTTCACAGCATTTGCAATTTCCTATTATGATTTATACTGCCATTACTAAAAGTAGTAGAGGTACTTGTAGTATGAACAGAGGCTGTAGTAGTGGTGGTAAAAGTGGTAAACGTAGTACTGCAGCAACGAGCAGTGGTTGTAGCAGCGAGAACATTACATCCGGTAAAAATGAGTTGGTTCTGGGGAGTAATATAAACGTTGTGTGGGTGCTGCTCTGTTTTCTTACAGGGATGCGTCTTAACAACCAACTCCTGCAGCTGATCTGCCTGAGGTTTGGTGACGCAAACCATGAAATCGACTTTGACGACTACCTCACCTGCATTGTCCGTCTGGAGAACATGTTCAGTACGTGAAAACATTTGAAATAAAATCCTCCTCTAGGTTTACAGTAACTACATTAATGCCACAAAATGGCCACATTGGAGAGTGATAGGTGAAACTTTAGGAAGGTTATGTTCCACCTGGTGCTGACTGAATCGTTCTCCTAACAGGAGCTTTCCAGGCCATGGATACAGGCAATAGGGGACGTGTGAGGATGAACATCATGCAGGTAAAACCACCCCTGACTCCATTGATCTCTGCCAATAACTCTGAAACCTATGTTTTATCTTACCTGGTGGGTTTATCTACCAGATGGGTAGGACTGATCCAGGTCTTTGTGCTCACAGGCTTCATTATGAGGGGAGCAAAAGGTAATTGATACATATTGGGAAAACCTAAACAAGAGTCTGAGGGTCTGAAGGTCTAAGACAGCATTGATACCATAAACCAGTCTTTGGGATGTTCTTGGGTTTTTTCTGCTCTGGCCTCTAGTTTATATGTGTGTATGTGTGAGCCACCATCTCCTACTGCCGTCCAATCACATCCCTGCTCCTGGTGACCCAGGTCCTGGACTGAAAGCAACCAGGTTTTACTTACAAGGACACGCACTCGTGTGGTGCTGCTGAAAATGTGTGGTTCAGACAAATGCTAGTGACTCTGGAACTGAGGAGCACAGTGACAAGTCTGCAGTGTTTCAGTGAAAAGAGCCGCAGGTGGAGTACAAAGGGTTACTGTGTTACTACACAGCGTGTTTTATGGGTTTGAGGAAACACAAACTCCTTTTAATTGTCCAGCCTGAAAATATGCACAGTAATTTATGTATAGTTTGTCAAATTGAAGTTTAATTTAAATTGAATAACAACTGAGTTTAACAAAGTCTGAATTGCAGTGTTGCAGGTAAATCTGTATCATTTTTCTATCGAGTCCTGAGGGAGAAAAAGTAGCCAAACAACCCGGGATGCTCCTGTTTGTTTTGGTTTTCATCTCTGCGACTTAACTGGATTTAGTTTGGAATGTTCTGAGACTTCATTTATTGCACTTGACTTTGATTTAACCGCACGTTATTTCCTTTTCCCCACAGTTCCTGATGTTGTCCATGAATGTCTGAAGGGAAACCGAAAGCAAACAGAAGCCGCCAGAAGTACAAAACGGACGACCCTGGAGCTCAGCGGGTTTAATACTCAGGCCGTAATGATGCATACACGCACGTGTTCATGTGTCATCATCTCATTTTAAATGCCATTATCTGAGCACGTAATATGAGACACTGTCTGAACTAAGGTATTAGGGTGGGGAGGATTAAACTTTTTACTGCCTTGCTTTTGGACAAAGGATTGTTTTATTTTTTTCTACACAAATGGAAATAAATTTGGAATGAAACCTTTGTTTTTGATATGACAAAAAACATTGACTTTTTAAAATCAGGTATGTCACCTGAAGTACATTTACTCATGCAATCAAATTAAGTAAAGTTGTGATGTTTTACTTCTATTTCCATGTAATGCTACCACTACTTTACTAAACTTACATCTAATTGCTTTTCAGATTAAGGCTACATACAGCACTGTGAAGATTAAACCAGCGGTGCAAAACCGACTGGCACGTGACGCTCTATTAAAAACATTGTTGACATGTTTCAGATAATTGAGTTGTTAGGTTAAGTTGTTAGAGACATTTCCCATCAGACGGTTTTGTTTAAATAAATGGTAACTGGGGCCCAAAGAGGCAAATGCTCTGATACCATCCACAAATTGTGATACACCTTTGTAAATCTTTGTTTTTTTTTATTCGTAAGTCATGTTATGTGTTTGTCATCACTGTTTTGAGACTAATTTCTTGCCATATACATGAGCCTACAAGGATAATCCAGCCATGGGTTTAACAGAAGAAACTGACGCCATCTCTTTAACCCACTGATGAATTTCCAGACAGGCCGATCGGGTGCCGGCCCAGGAGGCTGAGAGGTCAGGAGGTCCCTGATCCTGTGCCTCTGTATAAAGTGACACAGTACCATAAAAGTCAACAAATTACTTCAGACTGATGAAAATTGCCAGAGAAAGACACAGAATTGCATGTACTTAGTTAGTCAACATCATCCCAGGTATTTTTCATATGTTTACAGTTTGTTAATTTTGTCATTGTGATTTCATTGTCTTTACTGTAAATCTGCTATGTTACTCTATTCTGTACGGAGGACATTTGTTGTCTGCCTGTTCTGGATGAGGGATCCCTGCTCTGTTGTCCTTGAGATTTCTTCCATTGTTTAGTCATTTTAAGGTTTTGGGGGGACTTTTTCCTTGAGGTTTTAAGGGTCTAAGGACAGAGGGTGTTGTGTGCTGTACAGACTGTAAAGCCCCACGAGGCAAGTTTGTGACTGGTGAAATTGGGTTTTCTCAATAAAATTCCACTTGACTTGTTTTTCATTTTTTGTCAGCTCACTGACTGCGCCACTTTTCAGTCCAGCAGGGGGCGGTAATACATCTGTAAACTGGTTTATGAAGCGCCTCTAAAGTGAGAAAGAACCCAGGTTATACCAACCATGAGGGTAGACAACCACTGTCTACAATAAAACGAATTGCATCATTAATAGAAACACATTAGTCCATTTAGATTGTTTCTGACTGACATATCATTTTAAGCCAGGAATCAAAGTTCATCCCATGTGGTGTCTGTATTAAAGTATCGTTATATCGTTGTCTCCCCCCGCGGTTCTCTGAAATGGTTCCCTCCAGTAATGGCAGCAGCAGCATGGTGAAGGAGGCTCCGGCGTGGAGAAACAACGACAGTGTCTGGATTTAGAAGTTTATTTGTTTTAACATCTACCAGTAATTGGACGATTTGGGACCTTTAAGTTCTGCCAGTCGAAGAAAACCTTCAGAGATTCCGTTACAAAATGGTGCGCTGCCTTTTTTACGCTAAGCTAAAGTTGTTAGCTAACAGCGGCTAACGTCAGCGTTGTTTATAATGGTTTACAAGTAATTTAACTTGTTGTAGCCTTTATAAAAGTACAGTTATAATAGTTTACAAGTAATTTAACTTGTTGTAGCCTTTATAAAAGTACAGTTATAATAGTTTACAAGTAATTTAACTTGTTGTCGCCTTTATAAAAGTACAGTTAGCCTTTATAAAAGTACAGTTATAATGTTGTAGCCTTTATAAAAGTACAGTTATAATAGTTTACAAGTAATTTAACTTGTTGTAGCCTTTATAAAAGTACAGTTAATCCTCTTCAGGCTTGTTTCTGTAGCCAGTTAACTCAGCTGGGTTCTTCTGGTAGTGGTTTTGAAAGTGCTCAGATTTTACTTAAGTTAAGTAAAAATATCCAAAATATATAATGTATAGAAAAAGTCATGCGTTCAGATTGTTTGTGAAGTCCAAAGTATAAAGGTGTTAAATTTAAAAGTACTCAGTATGCACAGTAAACCAGTTCAGAGTGATGTCTATTATATTATTGTTCATACATTACGGTTGCCAACGGTGGGGATGATTGTTGATTCACATAACACATCATAATGTGTATATTGTCATGATTACATTTTGTATTATTAATCCTAATCTTCAAAGAAACTGAAGTTGTGAAATAAATGCAGTGAAATGTAAAGAACGGTTTGCCTCTGAATTGTAGTTCAATTCAAACACGTTAGTAAAGTACAGGCGCGTCACATTTGTATACATTTGACACACTTCATACTTAAGAGTTGTGTAAAAAGTACAATATTTCTCATGAGATGTGGTGTAGAAGTACACTGGACTCACCCCAGAGACCTTAGTGTTGAATCTTTACCAGGTCTCCTCTGACCACTGCCATGTTGGTGTCTTTCCAGCCTCATCGAAAGAAGAAATCATTCATTGAAAAAAAGAAGGCGGTGACCTTTCACCTTGTCCACAGAAGTCAGAGGGACCCGCTGGCCGCAGATGAGAAAGCCCCTCAACACGTCCTCCTGCCCACCGCCACGGTACAGATCAGCTGTGCTGTTTTATTCAATAAATGTCACCTTACTTCTTGTTTATAATTCCTGGATGACGGTGCTGAATTACCTCAGTGGCTCGTAACCTTTTTGGCCTTTGTGACCCTTTAGAGAGAAACAGGAGAAACTTGCAACCCCTGTGCACAGGTTGGGTAAATCTGTGAGTTAGAAGCAGTTCAACCAAACCACCAAAGAGTGACATAGCCTACTGTCAGGTTGTTCAGTATTTAAAAATATAAATTAACCAAAGTCAGAAAAATAAACCACCTTGTTTTTTCCTGTCTTGTTAATTTCATCCAACTACTCAGATTTATTTTGCAGTCATTTTAAATTGACAAACAACTGACACATCTTTGCTTGACATTACAAATGTTGTGTCTGATGTGATACCGCTGTTGTGCTTTTGATATTTTCCAGGTGGATGCAGAGAAGCGGCATGAGGAGCAGAGGAAATTTGGAGTTTTCTTTGATGATGACTACGATTACCTGCAGCACCTGAAGGAGACGTCCGGCCTGTCCGAGATGGTGGCGGCCGACTCCTCGTACAGCGACACACGACGGGTTGACCTCTGTGAGGAGAGTGAGGAGAATGAGGAGGAGAGAGACGGGGACAGAGCTTTTCCTGTGAGTTGACTCAGTCATGATAGTCCTGGAAAAGTTATGGAATGGTTTTGAAAAACTTAAATATATTTAGAATCTTAGAAAAGTTTTAACATTTCAGAGCGTGGTGGAAAAGTAGGCATGATTTTCACGTGTAGCGCCACCATGTGGCAACTTATGAAGCACTTCAACATGATTTTCACTCACATCTACTTACATTTTATTCATGATTTCTGAACTGGGAGGCATAGAAACTACATTTAATTAAATGTATTTATTCTGAATGTAGAATTTCAGAATAAAATGTGCTTCATAAACAGATTAAACTGTTTCCCCGTCTTCAGGGAGCTGGACATCTTACATTAACCGCCTCTTACTCAAAAGATATGGAAATAAATGATTTGCCAATTCCAAATTCTTCACAGCTGTTATTTACAAGTGACATGTAAAAACCATCAAGAACCAAAGGTAGTGATCCTAAACTTCCTGCTTTCTAGTTGTTCTCTCATTGTGCCCTTTATTGATCTGAAAAATATCTGAGAAACCCTTTAGGTCATTGTCAGGAGAATGTCACAGTCTGACACCACACTGACACACACACATCTGCTTTAAAGTAATCCACGCACACTGCAGCTCCAAGTTAATTTTCTTCCTCACAGGCCGTGTCACTGTTTCTCTTCTCTTAGCCAAACACAACTTTGTTGTTAACCGCTGACTAAACAGGCTCCCTCCTCAGGGACGGGATGATGCAGTGGCTCAGAGGATGAGTCCGAGTTGCTCAGGGAAAACCGCTTTAATATTAACCACAGAGCAACGGCACTGCGGTCCTAGCCGACCACACCCTGCTGAGCTGCTCTGGAGCTGTGATTTCCAGCCCACACCTACTCAGCTAACTGCCTTCTTTACCCTCTTTCCTCCTTCTCCTTCTATATTCATATTCTTATGTCCAGACTGAGTAGAGCAGAACGTACACTCACACATCACATGAAAACTTCTTGTAAACTCTTTCTACACTTTTTTATCATTATGTTCTTTTGTAAATCTCCTGTATCCATCGTTTCGCTTTCTGTGTTAACGTCATATGTTTTGTGTTGTAGTAAAAGAAAATAAAAAAATTCCTTCCTCCTCCACAGAACTGAAAATACAACTGTAGCTTTTCTGACAATGCTTTGGTGTTTGCCCTGTACATCATTAATAATGTCTGTAACTCATCAGATCTTGCTCCACACTGTAACTGAACTATGGCAGAGTGAGTGAAGGTGTCTTAGTCCGAGGTGTGTTTGTTCTACCCTGGATGTAACTCCGTCAGTTAACACGGAGTGTCGACAGTTCTCTGATGTTGCATGCTTTGTGTGGGGTCCTGCTACAAAAACATCTGCTCTCCAATGATTCCTGTGTGTCTGAACAGGCGTCCACCATCAACCTGCCCTCGTCAGTGTTCGCCTCAGAGTTTGAAGAGGAGGTGGGTCTCCTGAACAAGGCTGCTCCAATCTCAGGTAAACAGCCAAGTGGCATTAAGGACTTGTACTGGCCTCTGCTGGTAGAGGGCATTTGATTTGGAGTAGTCTTAAACTTGATTTGTGGTTCTGCATTGGATCTATGCTGTAGGTACGACGTAGATGATGCGAATCAAGTTTTAGAAACAGTTCAGGCCATATGGAATCATCTAGATGAAGCATCTTAATTATACACATGATGATTTAAGGAGCAAAATCATCACAACTCCACACGGCTAAAGATTTACCAAGAAGCTTTAGAAGCTGTGCGTCTCCAGGCATCAGCAGCGACACTGGCTGATGTGGGCGTTGTGCTGTGGAGTTCTGCCTTCTTTCCTAACTTGTTTCTGGAGAATATTGACAGTTGTTTTTAACCCTTCGGTGCAGGAGAAGCAGACCTTGTTAGGTGAATTTTTGATGACATAAGCTTTTAAATAGTTTCTCTGAAGCAGCTCTGGACGTCCCTTCATGCTTCTGGTTAGATTCGTCATATTTCCAGTTTCGTGATGGCGTTTTCTTTTTATCTCTTGCTCCTGTTGGCTGTCAGCATTTTGTCTTCCTTTGCCTTCAGGACCCCGACTGGACATGGATCCCGACATTGTGGCCGCTCTTGACGACGACTTTAACTACGACGACCCCGACAACATCCTGGACGATGACTTTATCAGCAAAGCAAACAGTGCGTGTGCAGCAGCAGGCACAGAGTAAGAAACAACAAATACTGCAAATATTGTTTGCTCTTGATTCGTCAGAGGTAGATTTTTTATTTTTGTTGTCTTCTCTCACTTTGCTTTATGAAACTGAATGATTTTCTGCAATGCTTTGTCAGAGGGCCACTGAAATATGGTTACTTTATGTGGTTACACTAACAAAAATCACTTTTCAGAAGCAGAGTGGAAAATGACAACTGTATGATCTGGTTTTCTGGACAGTGATATTTGCAGACACGACTGTATAACATGATAATGGAGCCATGTTTTAGGAGATTTGTCAAATGCTAGTCTATCAGAGAAGGTTTCACAGTGGTACATGTAGTTCTAGTCAGTTTAGCATATAACTGTGTATTGATACTGGCAGATTTGATCATTACTGTGATATAGTTTGTCAGTATTATCCAGAAATCTAAATATTGTCAAACATTTCATTGTGGTTTCCTTTGATAGCGCTGAGTTCAATGAAGATGACGATGATGAGTGGGAAGACACAGACGAGGAAGGTGACTTCGACTCTGAGGGCGGTTTGTCGGAGGACGAGGACGACCGCTGTGGAGAGCTTCTGTTCGCCGACGAGGAGACGAGGAGTCGATTCACTGAGTACTCGCTGACGTCGTCTGTGATGAGGAGGAACGAGCAGCTCACTCTGCTGGACGACCGCTTCGAAAAGGTGAACAGGCTTTTCTGAAGCGGGCTACATCCTCTGGCCTCCGCCCTCACACCTCTAAAATTACGTAATACCAGCTGGTCTGTGGGAACCCCGACCAGACCACTTGTTTCCCACCTCCTTCCCAAAGGCACCAGTAACCAGTGTGTTCATACAGACCAGAGGAGCAGGCAGAGTGGGCCCAGCACAACACAGACACAGGAACTGCCAGGGTTTTAACTAGACTCACTTGTGTTGTCTGTCTGTGGTACGAAATGTAAACCGCACCTGTGTTGTTTCAGTTCTACGAGCAGTTTGACGACGATGAGATCGGGGCCCTGGACAACGCTGAGCTGGAGGGCTTCATCCAGCCGGACAGTGCTCGCCTCGAAGAAGTCATCAAAGATTACTTCACACAGAAAGAGAAGGAGTGAGCGGACGCCTTGATCTGATTCAGTCATTAGTGGTTTGTTACACTGTGGAGTTAGCTGGTGGATCTGTCGCTTCAGCTGACTCAGGAGACTCATTTGTGTCTTGTTTGTGTGTCAGGTCGCTGAGGCCTGATGACTTGGGTCCTAAAGAACTCCCTGCTGTGAAGGAGGAGGATGACGATGACGAGGATGAAGAGGAGATGGAGATGGTTGTTATCGAGGCTCCAGAAGAGACGTGGGACTGTGAAACCATCATCAGTGAGTTTCCACTTCAATTCACTGTGCTGTGTAGTTACATTTGTATCAGCTCAGACTTTTCACTCTTCACACCTCATCTGTTTCTGATCAGTTCAGTGATTGACAGGAAATGTGAGTCGTGGATTTACCTCCGCGTTGAACGCTCCTACAGCCGTAAAGCACCAAAGGTCATCAAATGTGGGATGGTCCATGAATTTCTGGCCTCAAATGTTCTTGAGAAGAATAAAGTAGTGTTTGTCTTGACTTGTCAGGTTTTACAAATTCTAACAATATTAGTCGTGCAGGATCAGTTCTGCTGCTTGGACTGTCACATTTAAACTTTCAGTGATGAAGGTTGTTCTGATTCGTTTGGGAATTGGCATTAAGAAATAATTTTATCCAAGTTCAGGAGTCAACGTGCGCTTCTCCCCTCAGCTCAGATGAAACTCAAAGCTTCAGGCAGACTTAGTAAAGTTTAACACACCTTATTCTGAGTTAGCAAGTGTGTGTGTGTGTGTGTGTGTGTGTGGTGTGATATTAAAATGTTTATCATATTTTCACAGCATGTTTTACTTCTCCAGGCACATATTCCAACATGTACAACAGACCCAAAGTCATCGAAGAGCCGCCAAAGGTAAGACGCTTCTTTATTAGATTTTTTCGCTTTGTTGCACAAAATATAAATATGAAAATCACGATGAGTTAACTGTTCAACAGCTGGAGGGCTGTCCTAAAACGCTGCCAGTTAACAGAGGAAGTCAGTCCTGTCCCTTGTGCTGAGACAGGTGTGTGACCAACAGGTGGTGCACATCACACCTCCACCACCTGAGACTGCTGAGGAAGCAGGTGCATCAACAGTTGAACCTGTCTGCAGACACACAGAGTGTACGTCTAAGATGAGACTTCTCCAGCTGAAGACTTGTGCACGTCACTGTGAAAATGGAGATGAATGAATGCAGCTCCTCGTGGCTTTAGGAGCTTTATCGTGACTTTGAGCTCATTATTTGTTGTTCAGACTCAACTTGACTGCGTTGGTTCACCCTCACTGCTCTCAGTTTGGGCCACAGCTGTTCTCAGAGTTGCCGCTGTAAACAGCCACTGTCTACGACCTGCTCAGCAGCAAACAGACCCAGTCAGAGACCAGATTATTATGCTCCAGAGCCAGACAGCCAGGTTACAGGAATATAAACCTGGAGCAGAGTCAGACTGGTTTTAAAAAAAGATGAAACATATCAGTGTGGAGTCAAGAAACAGCCCCTAAACATGCCACTCTCTTTTACAACAGCTTTGGCTCCAACCTAAGTCATTTGTTTTTCCCTTCTGTCCTCAGCCGAAGCCGATTCGCATGTCCAACAGGACGGGCATCCCTCTGGACGTCCTCCCTGCCAAGGGCCTGACCGCCAAGCAGGCGGAACGCATGACGAGGATCAACGACTCAGACCTGCCTCGTGTCTCCACCCAGCCCCGAGACAGGGACGAGAGCAAAGAGGAGAGGAAGGCGAGGAAACAGGCCGTCAAGGAGGAGCGCAAGGTGAGAGATGAAGGCAGGAGGAGGTTGGGTGGAGGGTGACAGTCATAGTGGTGTCATGAATCTTTCTGATGTTAGCTGTTTGTTTGACGTACCCATTGTCTCTCATCTTCTTAAACAAACCTGCTGCTTAGCTTCAGTCATTCCAGTGACAGTGCAGGCTGCAAGGAATATACATTAAAACAGATATGTGACCTTTGGCGATAGACTCGCCAACTCCTGGTTGCTGCTGGTCTGCTTTCTGAGCTGAGCCTGGTCCACTTCAGACCAGTGAGAAGGGTGCAGAGAAAGACACACAGACTGAAATGTCTCCTGTAAAATAAGCTAAACTGTTCTAACTTTGGTCCACGGAGGAGCACCAGTCGTATCCTACGATGAAACAAAACTATCAGCTTAGTAAGGTGTTGTAAGTCAGTGTAAATGATATCTGTGCCTGATCATTGTGTTTACTTTGCAAACTCAACCCAGGTTCAAATGTTTACCAGAGGAGCAGCAGCATCAGCGGTGCAATTAGTCTTCAGGTCAAAGGTTTAGACTTGAAAAACAAAACCAGCCACGGAGAGAAAGATGCCAATACATGAAGACATGAAAGTGTTTGTGTGGTGCAAAGTGTTAAACTCTGTGTGTTTGTGCAGGAGAGGAGAGCGGAGAAGAAAGCCAACAAGATGGCGTTCAAGGAAGAAAAGGTCCGACAGGAGAAGCAGATGTTGAACCTGAGAACAAACATTCAAGGCCTGAAGCTTTAGCGGCCAATGGACTTTTTACCCGTGTGCGTCAGCGGCCACGCTGCTCTTCACCGACGGACTGACGAGAGTTTGTACGCCAGAGCGGCCGAGAGTTACTGTATTTAACTTTAAATAAAAGGAGCAGAAATGAACTTTATCTACAGTCATAATGCTGTTTGAAAGACAGGAACGCTAAAAGCTGGGGATTGAAAGGTACAGGTCAGTAGAGCCGCCCCCTGAACGCCGACTGGGCGAATCATCAGTTGACTGAGATTCTTCAAGCCCAACTTTTTCTGTCAGCCATTGTGCATTACAGTAGAAACTACCCCAGCCCCCTGGTGGATGTTGTCATCTTGTCCTCGTTCTGGTGCATCGGTTTGCTCAGACGGGGACCACTTTAACTGGAGAATGCCCCCCCCCCCCCCCCCCCCCTCGGCGTGGCGGGCAAGGCAAC